>NW_016108087.1:105487-107210 GCF_001604975.1 Cebus imitator | reverse complement strand
TGCATGTTCTTCACATATACCCCAAAACCTAAAATGCAATAAAATAAATAAATGGGAAAAAAAAAAAAACCTAATCTATGCTTGATTGGTGTACCTGAATATGACAGGGAGAATGAATCCAAGCTGGAAAGCACACTTCAGGATATTATCCAGGAGAAATTCCCAAGGCTAGCAAGGCAGTCCAAATTTCAAATTCAAGAAATACAGAGAATTCTGTAAATATGTTCCTCAAGAAAAGCAACCCCAAGGCACATAATTATCAGATTCACCAGGGTTGAAATGAAGAAAAAAATGTTAAGGGCAGCCAGAGAAAGGCCAGGTCTCCCACAGAGGGAAGCCAATTAGATGCAAAACAGATCTCTCAGCAGAAACTCTTCAAGGTAGAAGAGAGTGGGGGCTAATATTTAACATCCTTAAAGAAAAGAACTTTCAACCCAGAATCTAATACCAAGCCAAACTATGCTTCATAATTGAAGGAGAAATAAAATCCTTTATGGACAAGCAATTATTAAGAGATGTTGTCACCACCACCACCACCTCTTGCCCTACTGAAAGAAACACTAAGCTAAGAAAGGAAAAATTACTAGTCATTGCAAAAGCAAACCAGGTGGCAAAGACCAAAAATGCAATTAAGAAAATGAGTCAACTCATGAGAAAGAAAACCAGCCAGTAACACAATGGCAGGACCACATTCACACATAACAATATTAACATTGAATGTAAATGGCCTAAATGCCCCAATCAAAAGACACAGGCTGGCAAACTGGAGAAAAGTCAGAACCCATCAGTGTGCTGTATTCAAGAAACCAACCTCATATACAAAGACACATATAGACTTAAAATAAAGGGATGGAAGAAGATTTACCAAGCAAATGGAGAACAATAAAAAGCAGGGGTTGCAGTCCTTGTCTCTGATAAAATGAACTCCAAGCCAACAAACATCAAAAGTGACAAAGAGGGGCATTACATAATGGTAAAAGTATCAATCCAACAGGAAGAGCTAACTATCCTAAATACATATGCCTTCAACACAGGAGCACCCAGATACATAAAGCAAGTTCTTAACAACCTAAACGAGATTTAGACTCCCACGCAATAATAGTGGGAGAGTCCAATACTCCACTTTCAATATAAGAGAGATAAAGGAGACAGAAAATTAACAAGATTATCCAGGACTTGAAGGCAGAACTGTCCCAAGCAGATAATAGACATATACAAATGCTCCACCACAAATCCACAGAATATACATTTTTCTCAGCACGACATTGCACTTACTCTAAAATTAACCACATCATTGGAAGAAAATCACTTCTCACCAAATGCAAGCAAACAGAAATCATAACAGTCTTTCAGACCACATTGCAATCAGACTAGAACTCAGGATCAAGAAACACATTCAAACCTTCACAACCACATGGAAATTGAACAACATGCTTCTGAATGTTGACTGGATAAATAATGAAATGAAACCAGAAATAAAGATGTTATTTGAAACCACCTAGAATGAAGACACAACTTACCAGAATCTCTGGGACACTTTTGAAGCAGAAGGAAATTTATAGCAATAAATGCTCATGAGAGAAGAGAAGAAAGATTTAATATTGACACCCTGTCATCAAACTTGAAAGAACTAGAGGAGCAAGATTAAAAAATCTCAAAAGCTAGTGGAATACAAGAGATAACTAAGATCAGAGCAGAACTGAAGGAGACAGATCCACAAAAA
>NW_016108087.1:99168-105417 GCF_001604975.1 Cebus imitator | reverse complement strand
TTTTTTGAAAAGATCAATAAAATATACAGACCCCTAGCCAGATTAATAAAAATGAAAAGGGAGAAGAATAAACTAGATACAATAAACTAGATGATAAAGGGGATATCACCACAATCCCACAGAAATACAAACTACCATCAGACATTACTACAAACAGCTCTACTCACATAAACCAGTAAATCAGGAATAAATGGATAAATCCTAGACACTTGTATTCTACCAAAACTAAACCAAGAGGAAACTGAAACCCTGAATAGATCAATAACGGGCTGAAGTACAGGCAGCAATCAATAGTCTACCAATCAAAGAAGTCTAGGTCCAGACAGGTTCACAGCCAAATTCTACCAGACTGACAAAGAGGAGATGGTTCCATTCCTTCTGAAACTGCGTCAAACAATACAAAAGGAGAGAATCCTCCCTAACACATTTTATGAGACCAACGTCATCCTGATACCAAAACCAGGCAAAGGCTCAACTAAAAAAGAAAACTTCAGGCCAATATCCTTGATGAACCTGGTTGCAAAAATCTTCAATAAAATACTGGCAAACAGATTGCAACAGTACATCAAGAAGCTTATCCATCACGACCAAGTAGGCTTCATCCCAAGGATGCAAGACAGGTTCAACATACACAAATCCATAAATGTAATCCATCACATAAATGGAACCAAAGCCAAAAACCACATGATGATCTCAATAGATGCAGAGAAGGCCTTCGATAAAATTCAACAGCCATTCATGCTAAAAACTCTCAATAAACTAGGCATTGATGAAACATCATAAAATGATAAAAGCTATATATGACAAACCTACAGCCAATATCATATGGAATGGGCAAAAACTGGAAGAATTCTCTTTGAAATCAGGTACTAGACAAGGATGCCCTCTCTCACTACTCCTATTCAACATAGTATTGGAAGTTCTAACCAGAGCAATCAGGCAAGAAAAAGAAATAAAGCGTATTTGATTAGGAAAGGAGGAAGGCAAAGCCTCTCTGTTTGCAGGTGATATGATTGTATATCTAGAAGACCCCATCATCTCAGACCAAAATCTTCTCAAACTGAACAGCAACTTCAGCAAAGTCTCAGGATACAAAATCAACGTGCAAAAATCACAAGTATTCCTATATACCAATAACAGAAAAACAGAGAGCCAAGTCAAGAGCGAACACCCATTCACAATTGCTACAAAGAGAATAAAATACCTAGGAATACAATTAACAAAGGATGTAAAGTATCTCTTCGAGGAGAACTACAAACCACTGCTAAATGAAATAAGAGATAACACAAACAGGTAGAAAACCATTCCATGCTCACCGTTAAGAAGAATCAATATCATGAAAATGGCCATACTGACCAATAATCTATAGATTCAATGCTATCCCCATCAAGCTACAAATGACCTTCTTCACAGAAGTGGAAAAAACCACTTTAAAGTTCATATGGAATCACAAGAGACCCCACATAGCCAAGACAAACCAAAGCAATCAGAACAAAGCCAGAGGCATCACACTGCTAGACTTCAAACTATTCTACAATGCTACAGCAATCAAACACCACTGTACTGGTACCAAAACAGAGACCTAGACCAATGGAACAGAACAGGGGCTCCAGAGTAATCACCAAACCTCTACAACGATCTGATCTTTGACAAACCCAGCAAAAACAAGCAATGGGAAAAGGGCCCCATGTTTAATAAATTGTGTTGGGAAAACTAGGTAGCAATGTGCAGAAAGCACAAACTGCACCCCTATTTATCACCTTACACTAAAATTAGCTCCAGATGGATCAAATATTTAAACATAAAACCTAACACCATAAAAACACTAGAAGAAAATGCAGGCAAAACCATTGAGGACATAGGCATAGGCAAGGACTTCATGACTAGAATACCAAAAGCAATGGCAATAAAAGCCAGAATAGACAAATGGAATATAATTAAACTCCAGAGCTTTTGTACAGCAACAGAAACCAACATTAGAGTGAATCAGCCACCAAGAGAATGGGAAAAAAAATTTGCAATCTACCCATCTGTCAAAGGGCTAATATCTGGAAAATACAAAGAACAAAACAGATATACAAGAAAAAAACAAACAACGCCATTCACAAGTGGGCAAAGGATATTAACAGACACTTTACAAAAGTAGACATACATGAGGCCCACAAACATGAAAAAAGGCCCATCATCACTGGTCATTAGAGAAATGCAAACCAAAACCACGGTTAGATATCATCTCATGCCAGTTAGAATGGTGATCATTAAAAATCTGGAGACAACGGATGCTGGAGAGGATGTGGAGAAATAGAAACTCTCTTACACAGCTGGTTGGAGTGTAAATTAGTTCAACCATTGTGGAAGGCAGTGTGGCAATTTCTCAAGGATCTAGAAATAGAAATTCCATTTGACACAGCAATCCCACTGTTGTGTATACATCCAAAGAACAAAAATTTTTCTACGATAAAGACATATGAACACGTATGCTCATTGCAGCCCTGTGTACAATAGTAAAGATCTGGCATCAACCCAAATGCCCATCAATGATAGATTGGACAAAGAAAATGTGGTACATATACACCATGGAATACTTCGCAGGTATAAAAAACAATGAGTTCATATCCTTTGTGGGGATTTGAATGAATCTGAAAACCATTATTCTCAGCAAACTGACCCAAGAACAGAAAGCCAAGAACTATGTGTTCTCACTCATAGGTGGGTGTTGAACAACAAGACCATGTGAACTCATGGAGAGAAGTATCTCACACAGGGGACAGTTGGGGTGGGTAGGGAAGAGACAATGGGGGGTGGGGAAGGAGGGGATGGTGGCAGGGATAACATGGGGAGAAATGCCAGATATAGTGTGTACCTAAAGTAAAATAAATAAATTATAAAAAAAGATACCAATGATCTTTATATCTCTGGAAGAAATCACTTCAATCATCATATAGAACTAAAAGGAAGATTGCATAGCAAAGACAATCCTAAGCAAAAATAACAAAGATGGAGGCATCGCACTGCCTTACTTCAAACAATACTACAAGGCCACAGTAATCAAAACATCATGGAACTGGTACTGAAACAGGGACATAGACAAACGGAGCAGAATAGAGGCCTAAGAAGCAACACTACACATCTACAGTAATCTGATCTGTCACAAACCTTAGAAAAACAGGCAACTGGGAAAGGATTCCCTGTTTAATAAATGGTGTTGGAAAAACTGGCTAGTCATGTGCAGAAAGCAGAAACTGGATCCCTTCCTGACACCTTACAATAAAATTAACTCCAGATTGATTAAAGATCTAAATGTAAGACCTAACACCATAAAAGTCCTAGAAGAAAACCTAGGCAAAACCATTCAGGATATAGGCATGGGCAAGGATTTTATGGCTAAAACAGCAAACACAATGGCAAGAAAAGGCAAAATAGAAAATGGGGTCTAATTAAACTTCTGAGCTTCTGTACAGCAAAGAAAACAATTGTTAGTGCGACCAGCAATCAACAAAATGGGAGAAAAATTTACAATTTACCCATCTGACAAAGACTAATATCTAGAATCCACAAAGAACTAAAACAGATTTACAAGAAAAAAACAAACAAACCAATTCAAAAGTGGGTAAAGGACATGAATAGACACTTTTCAAAAGAAGACGTTTACGAGGCCAACAAATATATTTTTAAAAATGCCTATTATCACAAGTCATTAGATAAATGCAAATGAAAACCACATTGAATACCATCTCACACCAGTTAGAATGACAATCATTAAAAAATCTAGAGACAACAGATGCTGGAGAGGCTGAAGGGAAATAGAAACACTCTTACACATTTTGTGGGAGTGTAAATTAGTTCAACCACTGTGAAAGACAGTGTGGCAACATTTCAAGGACCCAGAAATAGAAATACCATTTGATCCACCAATCAAAGAATTGATTGGTGGGTGAAATGGGCGTATTTGACCATGACTGGATATATACCCAAAGAATTATAAATTGTTCTATTTTAAAGACACATGCAAATATATTTTTCATTGCGGCACTATTTACAATTGTAGAGACTTGGAACCAATGCAAATATCAATCAATAATAGACTCGATAAAGAAACAGTGGCATGTATACACCATGGAATACTATGCAGTCATAAAAAACGATGAATTTGTCTCCTTCATAGGAACATGGATGAATCTGGAAACTGTCAGTGTCAGCAAACTGATACAAGAATAGAAAACCAAACACTGCATATTATCACTCAGAGGCGGATGTTAAACAATGAGAACATGTGGACACAGGAAGGGAAGCATCAAACGCTGCTGACCAGGTCTAAGGGAGAAACACTCTGGGTGGGGAGTGTGGGAAGGGATAACCTGGGGAGAAATATCAGATACAGGCGATGGGAGGATGAAGACTGCATCCCACCTTGCCATGTATGTACATATGCAACAATCCTGCATGATCTGCACAAGTATCCAAGAATCTAAAGTAAAAAACAAGAAAAAAATATCATTCCTGTGCTCATTGAGGTAAATCCAAATCTGATTTTTTCCTTTAGAAAGACTAATCAGAGATAGGAAGATCCAAGATGGCCTATTAGAAACAGCTCAGTATTGCAGCTCCCAGTGAAGTGCAGAGGGTGAGTCAACACTGCATTTCCAGATGGATTTTTTTTGCCCACAGACCAGGAGAGTCCCAGGCAGAGGAGCCCCATGTGTCACCAACGTGGCTGTTTTGTCCAGGACGGATGCTTTGGCTGGTGCATCTGTTTTGACTGGTGCGACTGCATTGCTGGCACCCCAGCATGGCAGTTATCTGTACAAAGCACACTGGCTTGGGTGCCCATTAGCTGGTAATTGGAGCCCTGGGAAGGCAGAGTTGCCCATTCATCTGATTAAAAAGGGGACTGAAACAGGGAGCCAGGCCAGGAGATTCCTGGGCAAAAAAAGCCCCACGAATCTCAGCGCAGCTGTTTCAGCCAGTGCAGTGAGTTGCTGCACAAGATATCACACAGATCCCAGTGCCTTCTCAACATGCAACTGGAACACCTGGGAGAGAGTAGACCATTCAATAATAAAAAAAATAGTCTCTGGGGCAGGGAGCCAGGTGATAAGGCTTGGCTGGTCCCACCTCCACACAAAAAAAGAGCAGTTGGAAACGCTTTGGGTTGAGAGTTTCACAGCAAGCACAGCTGAACCTGTGATGGTCCAGCTCTGTGGGGGAGTCGCATCTGCCACTACCGAGGCACTCCAACACTATGTAGGTAGTCCACCATTGCTGAAGCAGCCCACAATTGCCGAGGCAAACTGCCATTACAGATAGAGCCCACCATTACAGAGGTGGGCCACCATTGCTGAAACACCTCTAAATACACCCATATAAACAGGACTGCAGGGAAGTTCACACAGCAGCAGAGTGGAGCCCACAGCAGCTCAGCAAAACCTCTTCAGGAAGACAGTGAATAAGCTGCCTCCTTGCTGGGTAGGGAAGCCCTGGAAAAAGGGCCGCAGCCCAATGGAAACTCATAAAGTCCTAATTTCCAGTGACAGAGCACCTGAAAAAAAGGGTGGGGAATTGTTATGAGTACTGCTGCAGCAGACCTAAACGTACCAGCCCAGCAGCTCTGACTGAACAATAGAGCACACAGATCAGCACTTGAGCTCCTATAAAGGACAGACTGTCTCCTCAAGCAGCTCCCTGACCCCCATATATCCAAAGAGTCACCTTATAAAGGAGAGATCAGACGGACATTCAGAGGGTATCATTCTGGGACAAAGATAACAGAAGAAGAAACTGATAGCAACCCTTACTGTTCTGCAGCTGCTGCAGGTGATTCCCAGGCAAGAAGGTCCTCTAGTGGATCTCAGCAGTTCTACAGCAGAGGGGCCAGACTGTTAGAAAGACAACTAAGAAACAGAAATAACTTCATTATAAACAAACTGGACGTCCACTCAGAGACCCAGTCTGAAAGCCAGAAAATATAAAGACAAAAGGAGGATAAATCTAAAAGGATGAGAAGAAACCAGCGAAAAAATGATGAAAACACCCAAAACAAGAACATCTCTCCTCCTACAAGGGATCACAACTCCTCACCAGCAAGGGAACAAGGCTGGATGGTGAATGAGTATAATGAAATCAAAGAATCAGGCTTCGGAAGGTGGTTAATGAGAAACTTCCATGAGCTAAAAAAAATATATTCTAACACAATGAAAAGAAACTAAACCATAAAAAAAGATTTGACGAAATGTTAATGATAATGGACAA
>NW_016108087.1:95144-97660 GCF_001604975.1 Cebus imitator | reverse complement strand
AACTCAGAATTCAAAAACTAACTCAGAACCGCACAGCTTCATGGAAACTGAACAACTTGCTCTTGAATGTTGCCTGGATAAACAATGAAATGAAGGCAGAAATAAAGATGTTCTTCGAAACCAAGGAGAATGAAGACACAACATACCAGAATCTCTGGGACACATTTAAAGCAGTCTCTAGAGGAAAATACATAGCAATAAGCGCCCACATGAGAAGCAAGGAGAGATCAAAAATTGACACACTATTGTCAAAACTGAAAGAACTAGAGAAGCAAGATCAAAGAAACTCAAAGTCTAGCAGAAGACAAGAAACAGCTAAGATCAGAGCAGAACTGAAGGAGATAGAGACACAAAAACACTTCAAAAAAATCAATAAATCCAGAAGCTGGATTTTTGAAAAGATCAACAAAATAGAGAGACCGCTAGCCAGATTAATACAAAAGAAAAGAGAGAATAACAAAATTGATGCAATAAAAAAGATAAAGGGGATAACACCACAGATTCCACAGAAATTCAAACCATCATCAGAGATTATTACAAACAACTCTATGCACATAAACTAGTAAACCTGGAAGAAATGGATAACTTCCTGGACACTTGCCTCCTCCCAAGCCTAAACCATGAAGAAGCCGAAACCCTGAACAGACCCATAACAAGGTCTGTAGTTGAGGCAGGAATTAAGAGCTTACCACCCAATAAAAGCCCAGTTCTAGCCGGGTTCAAGCCGAATTCTACCAGACATAAAGAGGAGTTAGTACCATAAAGAGGGAATTCTTCCCAAATCATTTTATGAGACCAACATCATCCTGATTCCAAAACCCGGCAGAGACTCAACAAGAAAAGAAAACTTCAGGAAAATATCCATGATGAACATAGATGCAAAAATCTTCAATAAAATCCTGACAAGCCGATTGCAACAGCACATCAAAAAGCTTATCCAACATGATCAAGTAGGCTTCATCCCGGGGATGCAAGGCTCGTTTAACATAGGCAAGTCTATAAATGTAATTCACCACATAAACAAAACCAAAGACAAAAACCACATGATTATCTCAATTGATGCAGAGAAGGCCTTTGACAAAATTTAACAGCCCTTTATGCTGAGAACCCTCAATAAACTAGGTATTGACGGAACGTATCTCAAAATAATAAAAGCTATTTACGACGAAACAACCGCCAATATCATACTGAATTGTCAAAAACTGGAAGCATTCCCCTTGAAATGTGGCAATAGACAAGGACGCCCTCTCTCACCACTCCTGTTCAATATAGTACTAGGAGTTCTAGCCAGAGCAATCAGGCAAGAAAAAGAAATAAAGGGCATTCAAATAGGAAAGGAGGAAGTCAAATTGTCTCTATTTGCAGATGACATGATTGTATATCTAGAAGACACCATTGCCTCAGCCCAAAATCTCCTGAAACCGATAAGCAACTTCAGCAAAGTCTCAGGATACAAAATCAATGTGCAAACATCACGTGAATTCCTATACACCAATAACAGACTTAAAGAGAGCCAAATCAAGAACAAACTTCCATTCACAATTGCGACAAAGAGAATAAAATACCTAGGAATACAACTAACAAGGAGCGTGAAGGACATCTTCAAGGAGAACTGCAAGCCACTGCTCAATGAAATAAGAGAGGACACAAACAGATGGAGAAACATTCCATGTTCATGGTTAGGAAGAAAAAATATGGTCAAAATGGCCATACTGCCCAAAGTAATTTACAGTTTCAATGCTATCCCCATCAAGCTACAAATGACCTTCTTCACAGAACTGGAAAAAGCCACCTTAAACTTCATATGGAACCAAAAGAGAGCCCGCATGGCCAAGCCAATTCTAAGCAAAAAGAACAAAGTGGGAGGCATCACACTGCTGGACTTCAAAGTATACTACAAGGCTACAGTAATCAAAAGAGCATGGTATTGGTACCAAATCAGATATAGACGAATAGAGCAGAACAGAGGTATCGGAGGCAATGCAACAGATCTAAAACCATCTGGTCTTTGACAAACAAGACAAAAACAAGCAATGGGGAAAGGAGTCCCTGTTTAATAAATGGTGTTGGGAAAGGTGACTAGCCATGTGCAGAAAGCAGAAACTGGACCCCTTCCTGACACCTTACACTAAAATTAACTCCAGATGGATTAAAGACTTAAACATAAGATCTAACACCATAAAAACCCTAGAAGAAAATCTAGGCAAAACAATTCAGGACATAGATGTAGGCAAGGACTTCATGATCAAAACACCAAAAGCATTGACCACAAAAGCCAAAATAGACAAATGGGACCTAATCAAACTCCACAGCTTCTGCACAGCAAAAGAAACATTCATTAGAGAGAATTGGCAACCAACAGAATGGGAAAAAATTTTGCAGTTAACCCAACTGACAAAGGACGGATATGCAGAATTTACAAAGAACTAAAACAGATTTACAAGAAAAAAACTAACAAGCCCATTCAAAAGTGGGCAAAGGATATGAACAGACACTTTACAAAAGAAGACATACAT
>NW_016108087.1:91579-93884 GCF_001604975.1 Cebus imitator | reverse complement strand
ATTGAAGATCAACTCAATAAAATAAAAGGAGAAGTCAAGATTAGAGAAAAAAAGAGTAAAAAGAAATGAACATCATCCCAATAAATATTATGGGGTTATGTGAAAAGACTTAATAATTGTTTGATCTGCATACCGGAATGTGATGGCTAGAATGTATCCAAGAGAGAAAACACTTGTCAGTATATTATCTAGGAGAACTTTCTCTACCTAACAAGGCAGGCCAATATTCAAATCCAGGAAATACAGAGAAAAACACAGAAATATTTCTCAAGAAGAGCAACCCTAAGGCACATAATTGTCAGATTCACCAGGAGCGAATTGAATAACAAAATACTAAGTGCAGTCAGGTAGAAAGGTCGAGTTACTCAGAAAAGGAAGCTCATCACCCTCAGAGCAGATGTCTTCTAATTTCAACATCCCTATAGAAAAGAACTTTCCACCCAGTATTTCATATTCAGCCAAACTAAAATTCATAAGTGAAAAAGAAATAAAATCCTTTACAGACTATCAATTGCTGGAGATTTCATCACTTTTAGGCCTGCCTTACAAGAGTTCCTGAAAAAGCAAAACATAGAAAGAAATTATCATTACCAGCCGCAGTAAAAATTTACCAAATGATAAAAAAACATTGACACAATAAGAAGCTCCATCAACAAATGGGCATAACAACCAGCAGGTATCAAAATGGCAGGATCAAGTTCACACACAACAATATTAACCTTAAATGTAAATGAGTTATATGCCCCAATCAAAAGACACAGACCCGCAAATTGGATAAAGAGTCAAGACCTATTGGTATGCTGCATTCAGGAGATCCATCTTATGTGTACAGACACACATATACTCAAAATAAAATAATTCAGCAAGATTAAACAAGGAAATGAATAGAAAAAATAAAAAAGAAGCAGCAGTTGCAATCCTAGTCTCTGATAAAAGGGATTTCAAACCAGCAATGGTCAAAAAAGACAAAAAAGGGAAAAATAAAATGGTAAATGGATCAATGAAACAAGAAGAGCTAACTATTCAAAATATATATGCACCCAATACAGAAGCACCCAGTTACATAAAACAAGTTTTAATGACTTATAAAGAGACTTAGACTCCCACACAAATATAGTGGGAGATCTTACCAATCAACTGTTAATTTTAGACAGATCATTGAGACAGAAAATCAACAAGGATATCCACAACTTGAAATCAGATCTACACCAAGTGGACTTAATAGACATCTACAGAACTCTCCACCAGAAATTCACAGAATATACATTATTCTCAGCACCACATTGCACTTACTCTAAAATTGACCACACATTGGAAGTAAATCACTCCTCAGCAAATGCAAAAGAATTGAAATCATAAAAACCAGTCTCTCAAACTAAAGCACAGACAAACTAGAACTTACGATCAAGAAACTCATTCAAAACTGCACAACTACATGGAAACTGAACAACCTGCTCTTAAATGATTACTGGATTAATAATGAAATGAAGGCAGAAATAAAGAGGTTCTTCAAAACCGATGAGAAAAAAGACACAAATTATCAGAAACTATAGGACACATTTAAAGCAGTGTCTAAAGAGAAATTTATAGCAGTAAATGCCCACATGAGAAGAGAGAAAATGTATAAAATCAACACCCTATTGTCACAATTTAAAGATCGAGAGGAATAAGATCAAACAAATTCAAAAGCTAGCAGAAGAGGAGAAATAACTAACATAAGAGAAGAACTAAGAGATACAGACACAGAAAACTTTCAAAAATCAATGAATTCAGGATATATTTTTGAAAGGATCAACAAAAAGACCTCTAGCCAGACATATAAAAAATAAAAAAGAGAAGAATCAAATAGATGCAATAGAAATGATAAATGCGATATTATCATTGATTTCACAGAAATACAAACTACCATCAGAGACTACTACAAACAATTCTATGCACATAAACAAATACATCTAGAAGAAATGTACAAACTTCTAGACCCTTATACACTCCCAAATATAAACCAGAAAGAATTTGAATCCCAGAATAGACAAATAACAATGTATGAATTTGAGGCATCAGTTAAAGACTACCAACAAAGAAAACTCCAGGACCAGAACTGTTCATAGCTAAATTCCACCAGACATTCAAAGAGGAGGTTGTACCGTTCCTTCTAAAACCATTTCAAACAATGTAAACAAAAGAAATCGTCCATAACTAATTTCATAAGACCAATATCATCCTGTTAAGAAAAGCTGGCAGAGACACAACTAATTATATACATATATATATATATATATATATACATATATATATATATATATAT
>NW_016108087.1:77093-91433 GCF_001604975.1 Cebus imitator | reverse complement strand
TGTGTGTGTGTGTGTGTGTGTGTGTGTATATATATATATATATATATGCAAATCTATAAACCTAATCCATCAAAGAAACAGAACCATAGGCAGAAACTACATGATTATCTCAATAAATTCAGAAAAGACCTTTGACAAAATTCAACAGCCTTTTATACTAAAAACTCTGAATAATCTAGGAAAGTATCTCAAACTAATAAAAGCTACTTATTACAAAATCACAGCCCATATCATACTGTGTGGGCAAAAACTGGAAGCATCCCCTTTGAAAACTGGCACTGGAAAATCGTGACCTCTCTTACCACTTCTATTCAACATTGTATTGGATCTTCTAACCAGGACAATAAGGCAAAAAAAGGAAATTAACTGTATTCAATTAGGAAAAGAGAAAGTCAAATTGTCTATTTGTAGGCATGATTGTATTTTTAGAAGATCACATATTCTGAGCCCCAAATCTTCTTAAGATAATATGCAACTTCAGCAAAGTCTCAAGATACAAAACCAATGTGCAAAAATCTCAAGCATTTCTAAACACCAATAAAAGACAAACAGTTAAATCATGAGGGAACTCCCATTCACAACTCCTACAAAAAGAATAAAACTCCTAGAAATACAACTAATAAGGGATGTGAAAAACGTTTTCAAGGAGAACCGCAAACCACTGTTCAAGAACATAAGAGGACAGAAACAGTTGCAGAAAACACTCTATGCTCAGGTTTAGGAATAATCAATATCTTGAAAATGGCCATAATGCCCAAAGTAATTTATAGGTTCAGTGCATTTCCCATCAAGCTACAATAGACCTTCTTCACAGAACTGGAAACAACCACCTGAAACTTGATATGGAACCAAAAATAAGCCCTCACAGTTAAGAAAATTCTAAGAAAAAAGAAAAAGCTGGAGGCACTAAGCTACCTGACTTCAAACTATTCTACAAGGCCACAGTAACTGAAAAAGTATAATACTGTAGCAAAATAGAGATATAGGCCAATTGAATCAACCAGAGACCTCAGGAAAAATCTAGCTAGCCATATGCAGAAAGTGGAAACTGGACCTCATTCTTACACCTTATACAAAATTAATTCCACATGGGTTAAATATTTAAACATAAGACCTAACAGCATAAAAACCCTAGAAGAAAACCTAGGCAATACCATTCAGGACATAGGCATAGCTAAGGACTTGACTAAAACACCAAAAGCAATGGCAACGAAGACAAAATAGTCAAATGGGACCTAATTAAACTTAAGAGCTTCTGTGCAGCAAAAGAAATAATCATTATAGTGAACTAGCAACCAACAGAATGGGAAAAATGTTTTGCAATCTATCCATCTGACAAAGGGCTAATATCCAGTACCTACAGATAAACAAATTTACAAGAAAAAAACAGCAACCTCATGAAAATATAGGAAAAGCATATGAACAGACACTTTTTGAAAAAAGACAGTTATGCAGCCAACAAACGTGAAAAAAATGCTCATCATTACTGGCAATTAGAGAAATGCAAATGAAAACCACATTGAGCTAACCCCTCATGCCAGTTAGAATGGTGAACATTAAAAAGTCTGGAGAGAAGGCCCTGTACTAGGGGTTAACATAAAACAACAATAACAACAGCAACAACAAAAACCTGGAGACAACAGATACTGGAAAGGATGTGGAGAAATAGGAACAATTTTACACTGTTGATGGGAGTGTAATTTAGTTCAACCGTCGTGGAAGTCAGTGTGGTGAATCCTTAGGAATCCAGAAACAGAAATATTTTTTTGACCCAGCAATCTCATTAGTGTGTATATACCCAAATAATTACAAAGTATTCTATTATAAAACACATGTACACGTATGTACATTGCAGCACTGTCTACAATAGCAAAGACCTGGAACCAACCCAAATGCCCATCAAGGATATACTAAACAAAGAAAATGTGGCACATATACACCAAGGAATATTTTGCAGCCACAGAAAGGATGAGTTCATGTCTTTTGTAGACACATGGATGCAACTGAAACAATTATTCTCAGCAAACTGACACAGGAATAGAAAACCAAAACACTGCATGTTCTCAATCCTAAGTGGGTGTTGAACAGTAAGAACACAAGGACACAGGGAAGGGAACATCACAAAGTAGAGCCTGTTACGGGCTGCCAGACTTAGGGGAAGAATAGGAGGAGGCGGAGGTATTGGGAATCGATAACATTAGGAGAAATATCTAATGTACATGACAGGGGAATGGATGCAGCAAACAGCATGGCCTGTATATGTCTATGTAACAATCCTGCATAATCTGCACATGTACTCCAGAACTTAAATTATAATAAAAAGTTAAAAATTAAAATTAAAAATTAAATTAAATTAAAATTTGATGTCACCATTATATCATTAAATTAAGGCTGTTAGGAACAGTTCTACATTCAGGCTATCTAAAAACAGCAGGATGTTTTCATTTTCATAAAATGTTATAAAAGATTGGGCTACTTTACAGTTTCTGAGTCTTTGGTACAGTAAATAATTTATGGTAATCCAAATTTTCAAAATCAAACTTCAGTTTCAAAACTGTTTAACACTTGGTTTCTGGATGGATCATAGTGACCCTGAAAACATCCAGAGAAGAGGCATGCAAGAGTATTTGACATGTTTAGGTACATAGAATTGCAAAAATAATGTTCAATTATCTCTAGGCTATATTTTTGTGAATAATGCTAACGAATGTTACAAAATTATACATATTCTAATATATTATATATGCCATTAATTATGACTATGCTTATTACATTGTTACTGTAAACCACAGAAATAATCAAAATTTCTTGTATAAAGCTATTAACTCAAGTAGAACAAATTTAACTAACAAGAAAATACATTGTCAGATTTTATGTTAAATCAGTTGATACTGAAATTGCTTAGAAATACAGTTTTAGGGAGAAGGATCCAAGATGGCCAAATAAAAAGAGCTCTAGAGTGCAGTTTCCAGCGAGAACAACACAGAAGGTGAGCGCTCCCTGCATTTCCAAACAATTTTCACTGCCCACAGACCAGGAAAAAGGCACCATGAGATTTCAGCATGGCAGTTTCAGCCAGTGCCATGTTGGCACACAGAAACTCACACAAGTCTGGGTGGCAGTTTCAATTGGTGCCTGGAACTCTGGGGAGACAGAGCCACCCATTCAGCTGAAAGGGAGAGGGCTGAGACAGGAAGCCAAGTGATCTGGCTTGGAAGGTACCACCTCCAAAAATCAAGCAACCTGAAATGCTCTGGGTTGAGAATTTCTCAGCAAGTGCAGCTGGACCCAGGTTGGTCCAGCTCAGTGGAGGAAGGGCATACCCTACTACCAAGGCAATCCACCACTACGTTGTAAGTTCATGCAGCAGCTGGACAGAGCCTTTGGCAGCTCAGAAACAACTCTGTTGGCAAACTGTTAATAGACTACTCTGTGTGATGCAGGGAATCTATGAAAAAAGGCAGCAGCATAACAGGAACTTATAAATAAAGTTAACTTTCCTAGGACAGAACACCTGGAAAAAGAGATAGTTGTGTGTTCAACTGCAGTGACTTAAAGGTACCTACCCAGCAGCTCTGCATGGAACAGTTGAGCTTCCAGCACAGCACTGGAGCTCCCATAAGGGACAGACTATCTCCTCAACCAACTCCCCAATCCCTGTATGCCCAAAGCGACACTTCATAAAGGAGAGCTCAGGCTGTTATCTGGCAGTTACTCTTCTGGGACATAGCAGAGGAAGAAACTGGTGGCAACATTTACTATTCTGCAGCCCTGTGGGTGAACCCTAGGTGAGTAGAAGTCTGGAGTGGACTGCCAGTCCTGCAGCAGAGGGGCCTCACTGTTAAAAGGAAAACTAAGAAACGGAAAGAAATAGCTTCAAAATCAACATAAAGAACTTCCACTCAAAGAGCCCATCTGAAAGTCACCAACTACAAAGGCCAGAGGTACATAAAGCCACTAAGATGAAAAAAAGAAAACAGTGCAAAAAAGACGAAACACCAAAAACCAGAACTCCTCTCCTTCTCCAAAGGATCACAACTCCTCACCAGCTAGGGATCAAAGATGGTTGGAGAATGAATCTGATAAATTGACAGAAACAGTCTTCAGAAGGTGGGTGATAACAGACATCTCAAAGCTAAAAGAACGTGTGCTAACTCAACGCAAAGAAACTAAGAACCAGGAGAAAAGATTAGAGCTCTTGAAATAAGCATTAAACAAGGAAATGAACAACAAATACCAGCCACTCCAAAAATATACCAAATGGCAAAGACCATCGACACAATGAAGAAAATGCATCAACTAATGGACAAATCATTCAGTTAGCACCAAAATGGCAGTATCAACTTCAGACATAACAATATTAACCTTAAATGTAAATGGACTAAATGCCCCCAATCAAAAGACACAAAACTGGCAAATTGGAAAAAAATCAAGACCCGTCAGTGTGCTGCATTCAGGAAACCCATCTCACACACAAGGACACACATAGGCTCAAAATAAACGTATGGAGGGAGATTTGTCAAGCAAATGGAGAGAGAAAAAAAAGCAGTAATTGCAATCCTAGTCTCTGATAAAATGGACTTTAAACCAACAAAGATCAAAAGAGACAAAGAAGGATATTATATGACCATAAAGGGATGAATACAGCAAGAAGAGCTAATGATTCTAAATATATACGCAGCCAATACAGGAGCACTCAGATACATAGAGCAAGTTCTTAAAGACCTAAAAAGAGAATTAGACTCCCACACAATAGTTGGAGACTTTAACACCCCACTGTCAATATTAGACAGGTCAACGAGACAGAAAATGAACAAAGGTATCCAGAACTTGAACTCAGATCTGGACCAAGCAATCCTAATGGACATTCACAGAACTCTCCAGCCAAAATGCACAGAATATGCATTCTTCTCAGCACCACATTGCACCTACTGTAAAATTGATCACATAATTGGAAATAAATTACTCCTCAGCAAATGCAAAAGAATGGAAATCATAACAGTCTCTCAGACCACAGTGCAATCAAATTAGAATTAGAATAAAGAAACTAATTCAGAATCGCACAACTTCATGGAAACTGAACAACTGGCTCCTGAATGTCGACAAGAAACACAATGAAATGAAGGCAGAAATGAATGCAGAAATCACGATGTTGTTTAAAACCAATGAGAATGAAGACACAACATACCAGAATCACTGGGACACATTTAAAACAGTGTCTTGAGGGAAATTTATAGCCATAAATGCCCACCAGAGAAGGCAGGAAAGATCTAAAATCAACACCCTATTGTCAAAATTGAAAGAGCTAGAGGAGTAAGATTTAAAAAAAAACTCAACAGCTAGAAGAAGCAAGACATAACTAAAATCAGAGCAGAACTAAAGGAGATAGAGACACAAAAACCTTTCAAAAAGTCAGTAAATCTAGGAACTGGTTGTTTGAAAAAATCAACAGAATAGACAGACCACAAGCCAGATTATTAAAAAAGGAAAAGGGAGAAGAATCAAGGAGATGCAAAAAAAAAAAGTAAAAATAAAGGAGATATGACCACTCAACAGAGAGAAATATAAACTACAATCAGAGATTACTACAAACAACTCTATGCACACAAACTGGCAAACCTGGAAGAAATGGATACATTATTGGACACTTGCACACTCCCAAGCCTAAATCAGGAAGAAGTTGAAATATTAAACAGACCAATAAAAAGGGCTGAAGTTGAGGCAGCAATTCATAACCTACCAACAAAAAAAGCCTAGGCCCAGACGGGTTAGTTAAATTCTACCAGACATAAAAAGAGGAGCTACTGCCATACCATCTGAAATTATTCCAAACAATAAAAAACACTTTATGAGACCAACATCATTCTGATATCAAAACTCGGCATAGACTCAACAAAAAAAGAAAACTTCAGGCCAAGATTCAAGATGAACATACATGCAAAATGCTTCAATAAAATCCTGACAAACTGAATGCAACAGGGCAGCAAAAAATTTATCCATCACAATCAAGTATGCTTCATTCCAGAGATACAAGTCTGGTTCAACATATGGAAGTCCATAAATGCAATCCACCACATAAACAGAACCAAGACAAAACCCACATGATTATCTCAATAGATGCAGAGAAGGCCATTGATAAAATTCAACAACGCTTTATGATAAAAACTCTCAATAAACTAGATAACAAAGGAAAATATCTCAAAATAATAAAAGCTATTTATGACAAACCTACAGCCAATATCATAGCTTTATGATAAAAACTCTCAATAAACTAGATATCAAAGGAAAATATCTCAAAATAATAAAAGCTATTTATGACAAACCTACAGCCAATATCATACTGAATGTGCAAAAACTGGAAGCATTCCCTTTGAAGTCTGGCCCTAGGTGAAGATGCTCTCTCTCACCACTCCTATTCAATATAGTATTGGAAGATCTAGCCAGATCAATTAAACAAGAAGAAAAAGTGTATTCAATTAGGAAAAGAGGAAATCAAATAGTCTGTATTTGCAGATGGCATGATTATGTGTTTAGAAGACCCTATAATCTCAGCCCAAAATCTCCTGAAACTGATAAACTACTTCAGCAAAGTCTCAGAATACAAAATTAATTTGCAGAAATCGCAAGCATTTATACACATTAATGACACACTAACAGAGAGCCAAATCATGAGCAAACTGCCATTCACAATTGCTACAAATAAAATAAAATACCTAGAAATACACCTAACAAAGGATGTAAAGGACCTCTTCAAGGAGAACTACAAACCACTGCTCAAGGAAATAAGAGAGGACACAAAGAAATGGAGAAACTTTCCATGATCATGGTTAGAAAGAATCAATGTCGAGGAAATGGATAACTTCCAAAAGTAATTTATAGATTCAACTGTATCCAAATCTAGCTACCAATGATCTTCTTCACTGAATTGGAAAAAAAAAAAACACCTTAAACTACGTGTGAATCCAAAAGAGAGCCCACATGGCCAAGACATTCTTAAGCAAAGAGAACAAAGCTGGAGACATCACACTACTTGATTTCAAACGATACTACAAAGGTATACTAATCAAAACAGCATGAAAATGGCACAGAAACAGAGATTAAGACAAATAGAACAGAACAGAAGCCTCAGAGGCAATGCCACACATCTGCATCCATCTGATCTCTGACAAACCTGTCAAAAATAAGCAATGGGGAAAGATTCCCTGTTTAATAAATGGTGTTGGGAAAACTGGCTAGCAGTATGCAGAAAGCAGAACCTGGACATCTTACACTAAAATTAACTCCAGATGAATTAAAGACTAAAACATAAGACCTACCATCATAAAATCCCTAGAAGAACACCTAGGCAAAACCATTCAGAACTTTATGATTAAAACATCAAAACGATTGGCAACCAAGCCAAAATAGACAAATGGGACCTAATTAAACTCCAGTGCTTCTGTACAGCAAAAGAAACTATCATTAGAGTGAACCCACGATCAAGAGAATGTGAAAAAAATTTTGCATTCTACTCATCTGACAAAGGGCTGATATCCAGAATCTACAAAGCACTAAAACAGATTTACAAGAAAAAAACAAACAAACCCATCCAAAGTGGGTGAAGGATATGAACAGACAATTTTCAAAAGAAGGCATATATAAGGCCAAAAAACATATGCAAAAATGCTACTCATCACTGATTATTAGAGAAATGCAAATCAAAACCACATTGAGTTACCACCTCAGGTGTTAGAATGGCTGTCATTAAAAAATCTGGAGACAACAGATGCTGGGGAGGGTATGGAGAAAGAGGAACACTTTTACACTCTTGGCGAAAGCATAAACTATTTCAACCATTGTGGAAGGCTGTGTGGCGCTTCCTCAAAGACCTAGAAACAGAAATTCCATTTGACCCAGCAATTCCATTACTGGTTATATACCCAAAGGATTATCTAAGTCATTATATTTTAAAGAGACATGCACACTTATGTTGATAGTGATATTGTTTATAACAGCAAAGACCTGGAACGAACCCAAATGCCCATCAATGATAGACTGAACAAAGAACATGTGGCACATATACACCATGGAATACTATGTAGCCATAAAAAACGATGAGTTCGTGTCCTTTTTAGGCACATGGATGAATCTGGAAACCATCATTCTCAGCAAATGGACACAAGAACAGAAAATCAAATATCACATGTTCTCACTCAGAGGTGGGTGTTGATCAATGATAACACATGGACACAGGGAGGGTAGCATCACACACTGGGGTTTATTAGGGGCGAAGGGAGGTACAGTGAGGGTGTGGTGAGGAGGTTGGGGAGGGATAATATGTGGAGAAATACCAGATGTAGGTAATGAGAGAATGTAGGCAACAAACTACATTATCATCATGTGTGTACCTATGCAACAATCCTGCATGATCTGCACATGTACCCCAGAACCTAAAGTACAATTACAAAAAAAAAAAAAAAAAAAAGAAAAGAAAAGAAATACAGTTTTGGTAAACTCCATGGTCAGAGTCAATTTGACTATGATTATCTCTTATCATGGCTCTGCACCTAATTTGAAAGAGCTACTTGTATTCAAGAAGATATAAGTTTAAAGTTAGTTAAACAGGAAATCATAAAAAAGAAAAGATAAACATTTGGTTATCACTGAGTCCTTAAAGCTTTTATTATTATATGCACTGTATTTCATGATTCACTATGTAAAACATAAAGCAGTCTATATTGAATACATTGATATGATAGCATACAAATAACTAATATAGTTTATTACCAATATTTGGGCTCATATTCCTGAGGAAAGAGTTAAAGCTTCTGGTAGATTTGTTCAGCTGATGATCCATTTAAACTTTTTATAAACAAGTTTTATTCAATGATTATTTTCAATGCATGTATTCTAGTTGTATAAAGTCTTTTACATGAAAGAAGTTTCATGTTATAGTGGTAGATTATTATGGTACAATCTATTTCCCACAGGCAAAATCTTCTTAAGGTTTTTGTCTTCTGAAAATATCAGAAAAAGTCTGTCCTTGCCACCCACATTACAATCAAACTCTGGTACCTTGGGCTTTGTGTTTGTATCTCACAGCTGAGAGAAGTTTCTCCACACTCTTAGAGCTTTACTCCCATTAGAACTCTTTGTGTGAAGCTACCAGGGAAGTTTTTCCTCAGAGGAGAATGGCAGTCTGATGTGAAAAAATATTCTGAAGTTTATAGATTAAGCCCTTGTTCATGCCTCTACAGATAATAAATATGGAAAAACCATTTTTATGTCCACCTACAGGGTGTACTTTCATTTGTAAAAGAGATTACAATCAGCCTTATGCAACTATATGATTTTATATTGATACATAAAAAAGAAAGACCTGATGTAAGTAAGAAACTTTGATGGTACATATGTTGCCTCATTAGTTAGGAACAAAACATTGGTTTATTTATCTTAACCTACATAATGAATTAAAGAGAATATTGCTAGAAGGCCTTGACTCTCTACAAGGGTATAATTGGATAATTTTATGTTGTTATTTTTTTTACTTTGATCAATTTTTTATGGTTCAGAAATTATCTCTCATATAATCAGAAGACCATTAAATATTGTAGAAATTCACTTTTAGTGAATTAACAAAGAAACTGCTTTGTTAATTATCCCTTATATAATTAGAAGAACATTAACTATTGTAGAAATTCACTTTTAGTGAATTAGTAAATAAATTGCTTAGTAAAGTTTTTCTTTGATCTATTCAATTTTAGGTTTGTTTTATGGAGACGTTGAGTAAGGAGAAAATTCTTTGTATTATCCTCCCAGTAGTCATCATAATAGCCTTCCTGGTTTACTGTATTCTCATAAAGATTTTAAATGCTTGCATGCAGCCATCTCTAGAATGCCATATGATCTCTCTTCAACTGGAATGACAAGAACTGAAAAAATATGAAACGATGGGGATGTTGTAGCATATAAATGACGTGCTGAAACCAGCAACCCAAAATAGTGGTAGCTGAGAATGGCTCTAAGACCCTAAGTTTTTGTCACCCTCTAACCTAAGTGAGAACCTGACCAAAAAGGGAATTTCTTAAATCAAATTTTACCAGAAATTATGATTACTAATTGTAGTTAATATGCAACATTCCAAAGATCTTGTAACATTTTCGAGTCTTGTCTGGGATATATGGACAGGAAAGTATAAGTGGATCTGCTCTTTCTCTTTTTATTTGTTTGTTTTAGAGGTTTCTAATCCCCACAATAGTTAGAATAAAAACTGTCAGCCAGTTAAAAGCAACTAGTACAACTGTGGTACTTAAGACACAGAGGACAGGAATACTGTCAATCACTCATCATCCTCGGATGTAGAAAATGTTGGCTATGTTCCAACACAGTTTTTCTTTATGAAGGTCTAGACATTGGGTGGGACTTGAAGGAGGTCATGGTGTAACTTAGGGTATCTGGCAGAGGTTTCATCTTGATGTTATTCAAAGGATCCTGGGCTAAATCCAGTTTCTGACTGCCCAATAGGATGTCAGTATGAAGACCACCAGTTATTTCCAATATTGTTTATTCTTTCTTTTGTGGCTGCCATAGTCCTATCTCTTCTGAATACATGATATTAACAATGTTGCAACCTACAAAGCTATAAGGTAGAATTATCATTTGACTTTGTCATAAAAAAAGTTAGGAATTAATAGTAAGCAAAGTGTGTCTTGGTATTTCTATATAAATTTGTGGTGAAAATATGTTTGTCATTTTCTTGGTTTCCACTTTAGTGCCAAGCACCTTGAAGCACAAAAAATGTCAAGTGGCCTCAGATAGGATGCTTCTCTGTAAATTTCAGAAAAAATGTTCTGAGATCCCATAGGTGCAGGCCATAATTACCTTGCAGAATATCCTGGGTTTTTACCAATGTAAGACGATTAAGTCCTCCTCATGGCCAACACAGGAGAGGCCAAAAGGGGAAATTCCAAGGAAATAGAGAAGCAAACCCCAGAGGTGCCTTTAGCAGAGGAACCAATCACCCCTACTTCTCCCTATCCAGGTACTTTCTGAAGCTTATCATAGCCTAGACATTCTCTTTTTAGGTAGGTCCTAGTCTGACTCCACTTTCTACAACAGATGCCTGGTGAATATAGCCTATTAAGATCCATGATGAAGATATTCTTTTCTCCATAGAACTGAAGGCAATTTAAGGGGAATCTTGGCAAGTTTTCAGATGATTCTAATAAATAAATGTAGGCTTTCAGAACTTAAACCAAGTATATGAGCTCTCTAAAAAGGTTTTAATGCTACATTTGCATCAAAACTTGACTACTGTTAAAAATCAGGCCACCTTATAAGGGCAAATAATTTTGGAGATGAGCTTTATATATTATTATTATGTAAGACCAGAGAAGGACAAAAGACTTCTCCAATTGGAAAAAAAAGAAAACAACAACAAAAAAAAAACAGTACCATTGGAGTACCATGGTAATCACTTAATAGGACCACTATGATAACATAGAGGAATGAATGTGCACTTTCAGGTGTTAATATTGGAGGACTAAGAAAGACTAGAAGTGAGCCTATCAATTATATCAAATATCAAAGTTAGAGTATGGATTAAAATGGAAATCCCACTGACTTCTTGGTAGAACCTGGTAGAGGTCTTGTTAAAGCATATTTTTCTGTGTATTAAATTGGTCAAAGGATATCTGGTTGTAGGAGTTGTGTTTATCGCATAGGCCCTCCTGATGTCAGGAGAAGGCTGTGGACAAGGGATGTCAGACCAGGTGGTACCTTGGAGGGCCTCCTAGAAATGGCCACTTCAAACTTTTTCAGTGAGGAGTAGTAAGAAGCCTGGAAATACAAGGGGAAATACAGGAAAAAGGCAGATAGCCATACTTCATGCTTGTGGAACCTGAGATACACCTGCTAACTCTGAAAATATTTTGGGGAAGGACACTTTAGGAGGGACTAGTTGGAAAGTGAGAGAAGGTCAATTTGACCCTGTTTAGTTTGTGATAGGAACCACTGGAGTACCCAAAGATATGGGTTACCAATCCCAGGGCCTGTATCCCAAATGGTGTAACGATACTGATGGGCCCTGGAGATCATCTCCCTGGCTCTGGTGGTTTAGACTACCATTGCCATTCAGGGGTCCTGGGTGATTCTGAGGGTAGAAGAAAAACAGTAAACCTTCTCCTGGACATTGCAGTAAGTATTTTAGTTCTCCTTTACAATCTGGCTCTACCTCCCCTCTCACCATGCCCATGAGTGGCATTTTAGGGCTTCTTTCTTTACCATGTCAAGAGTCATCACAGTCCAGTAAAGGCAGAAAAGTTTTCTATGTAAGAAGTTACCTATTTCAGGCAGGGGACACCTTCCTATGCCAGGTACCCAATTCCTAGGGCTTCTTATCTCTCTCTTGTTATAGGACAACCTTGTCCCACACCTTTACCTGCTTCAGTTTGAAGCCTTGGAATAAAACAATAGAGCTAAGGCAGATGACAGTGGAAGGTGGGCACAATCTGAGGGAGAATGAGTAATTCCGTTGATTAGGCCTTTCTAATTCATTGGTGGAAGTTATGCTTGCATCCATAGCCTAGCAAAGTCCTAGAAAACCCAAAGTTACTGACATCAGAAAGATAGGGATGCACAACAAAAATTAATACTATTCCTACCCATTATGCCTTCTTGTTACATGGATGAAGATTACACTTACACCTATGGTATGGTACATGGAGAAGTCACTGGAATGTGGTTCTCAGGGATATACGTTTATATATTCCAGGTATTTACTAGAAAGAGAGAGGAATAAAAGGATACTTTTATTTTTTCTTTTTCTGGACAGGTAACAAGCCAATAATTCTGAGTTTCTCAGAATGCACCCCTTTTAAGTGATTCTTAAATTTCTGAAGTTGTGTGACTTTCTGACTCTGGAGAAAAAAGTGCGCGCGCTCTCTCTCTCTCTCGCTCTCTCTTTGTCTATATATATATATATATATATATATATATATATGTATATATATATATACATATTGCATATATATTGCTATATATATTGTGCACATATATATATGTGCACAATATATACATATGCGATATATATAGTAATATATATATGCAATATGAAATCTCAGTCATCTATATATATATATATTTATATATTATTAATATATATGATATATTATCCTGCCAAGATTTTCCTTAATTAGCTTTAAGTTCTGTAGAGAAAATGGATCTTCACTATGAATCTTAATCAGGCCATATTCACCAGGAATCTGTTGCAGGGAATAAAATGAGACTAGGACAAGCCTAAAAAGAGAATTTCTATGTGGTTTCTATATAGCTTCCTTCTTTGCCTGTTCTTGAAAGATGGTTAATCACATCTCTGTACCAAAATATATTGCCCTTGAGTGTATCCCACAAACTGGAAAGGCTTTAAGTGTCCTAACCCTCAAACTGCTTGGCAATCTCTTGAGAAAAAACTTATATTTCTTTGTGTTGATTCACAAAACTGTAGAGCCAAGAGGGATCCATGACTTCGAGGGATTGAAATAAAAAGTGATACATGTCAGCAAAAAAGCAAATGTTCTTATGAGTCAGACTATGAAAAATTGTTAAAGTAATGGTAAAAATTACAATATTATCTTGCCCTCCATAGTTCAAAAGCTGGAAGTATTGGCCATTTTGACATGGCTAAAATTGGGTAATAAGAGATTTTTAATGAGTTCTTAACAAGGGAGCACTGTGGCTAAAAGTCAGCTTAGTTAAAGATAAATGTCTAAGATATATGTATATTTAAAGGACCTTTATGAGTTTTATTTTTATAGGGCTTCATTATCTGAAAAAATAATTTTTTTCTTCTTACTCAACTGAAAACTATTTTTATTCATTTTGTCTTGCCAGAATTAATAGATAATGAGGGGTCCCAAGTGTCCTGGGGGAATACTTGAAAGATGGAAGAGGCATCACTGACCCTGTTTTGAGAAAAACACTCTGTTTTTCTCTTAGAACACCAGAAGTGGTATTTGGAGGATCCAAGATGGTCATTTAGGAAGAGCTCAGGATTGTAGTTCCAAGTGAAAGTGCAGAGGGTGAGTGGACGCAGCATTTTTATTGCCCACAGACTAGGCAATTCCCAGGTGGAGGAGTTCCACAGGTCACCAGCGTGGCTGTTTTGGCCAGTGCAGCTGTGCCAGCCGGCACCGCTGCTTTGCCCTGCATGGCTGCTTTGTCGGCACCCCAGAGCAGTGGTTCTCCGTACAAAATACACCGGTCTGCGTGTCCTTTTGGCTGGTGATTGGAGCCACGGGAAGTTGCCCGTTTGTCTGTTTAAAAAGGGGACAGAGCAGGGAACCAGAACAGTAAATTCCAGGG
>NW_016108087.1:67732-75618 GCF_001604975.1 Cebus imitator | reverse complement strand
GAAAAAAAGGTAAAAAAGAATGAACAAAGTCTCCAAGAAATGTGGGACTATGTGAAAAGACCTAATATACGTTTGATAGGAGTACCAGAATGCGACGGAGAGAATGAATCCAAGCTGGAAAATACTCTTCAGGATATTATCCAGGAAAACTTCCCCAACCTAGCAAGGCAGAAAAACATTCAAGTCCAGGAAATACAGAGAACACCACAAAGATATTCCTCAAGAAGAGCAACCCCAAGGCAAATAATCGTCAGATTCACCAGGGTTGAAATGAAGGAGAAAATACTGAGGGCAGCCAGAGAGAAAGGTCAGGTAACCAACAAAGGAAAGCCCATCAGACTCACCGCAGATCTCTCAGCAGAAGCTCTACAAGACAGAAGAGAGTGGGGGCCAATATTCAACATCCTTAAAGAAAAGAACTTTCAACCCAGAATCTCCTATCCAGCCAAACTAAGCTTCATAAGTGAAGGGAAAATGAAATCCTTTGGGAACATGCAAGTACTCAGAGATTTCGTCACCACCAGGCCAGCTCTACAAGAGCTCCTGAAAGAGGCTCTACACATATAAAGGATCAAAAAGTACCAGCTCAACTAAAGGACAAAATAACAAGCTAGCACCAAAATGGCAGTATCAAATTCACACATAACAATATTAACCCTTAATGTAAATGGACTAAATGTCCCAATCAAAAGACACAGACTGGCAAACTGGCTAAAAAGCCAAAACCCATCTGTGTGCTGTATCCAGGAAACCCATCTCACATACAAGGATACACAAAGCCTCAAAATAAAGGGATGGAGGAAGATTTACCAAGCAAATGGAGAGCAAAAAACAGCAGGAGTTGCAATTCTCATCACTGATAAATTAGACTTTAAAGAAACAAAGATCAAAAGAGACAAATAAGGACATAAAAGTATCAATGCAACAAGAAGAGTTAATGATCCTACATATATAGGCACCCAATAGAGGAGCACCCAGATATATAAGGCAAGTTCTTAATGACTTACAAAGGGACTTAGACTCCCACACAATAATAGTGGGAGACTTTAACACCCCATAGTCAATATTAGATAGATCAACCTGACAGAAAATTAACAAGGATATCCAGGACTTGAACTCAGACCTGGACCAAGCAAACCCAATAGACATTTACAGAAGTCTCCACCACAAATCCACAGAATACACATTCTTCTCAGCACCACATCACACCTACTCTAAAATTGACCACATAATTGGGAGTAAATCACTCCTCAGAAAAGGCAAAAGAATGGAAATCGTAACAAATGGTCTCTCAGACCACAGTACAATCAAGTTAGAACTCAGAATTCAAAAACTAACTCAGAACCGCAAAGCTTCATGGAAACTGAACAACTTGCTCTTGAATGTTGACTGGATAAACAGTGAAATGAAGACAGAAATAAAGATGTTCTTCGAAACCAAGGAGAATGAAGACACAACATACCAGAATCTCTGGGACACATTGAAAACAGCCTCTAGAGGAAAATATATAGCAATAAGTGCCCACATGAGAAGCCAGAAGAGATGAAAAATGACACCCTATCATCAAAAGTGAAAGAGCTAGAGGAGCAAGATCAAAAAACCTCAAACTCTAGCAGAAGACAAGAAATAGCTAAGATCAGAGCACAACTGAAGGAGACAGAGACACAAAAAACCCTTCAAAAAATCAATAAATCCAGGAGATGGCTTTTCGAAAAGATCAACAAAATAGACAGACCACCAGCCAGGCTAATAAAAAAGAAAAGAGAGAATAACCAAATTGATGCAATAAAAAATGATAAAGGAGATATCACCACAGATTCCACAGAAATTCAAACCAACACCAGAGATTATTACAGACAACTCTATGCACATAAACTAATAAACCTGGAAGAAATGGATAAATTCCTGGACACTTGCCTCCTCCCAAGCGTAAACCGGGAAGAAGCCGAAATCCTGAACAGACCCATAACAAGGTCTGAAGTTGAGACAGAAATTAAGAGCTTACCACCCAAAAAAAGCCCAGGTCCAGACGGGTTCACAGCCGAATTCTACCAGACATACAAAGAGGAGCTGGTAGCATTCCCTCTGAAACTATTCCAAACAATACAAAAAGAAGGAATTCTTCCCAAATCATTATACGAGACAAACATCATCCTGATACCAAAACCTGGAACATAGATGCAAAAATCTTCAATAAAATACTGACAAGCCGATTGCAACAGCACATCAAAAAGCTTATCCACCATGATCAAGTAGGCGCCATCCCGGGGATGCAAGGCTGGTTCAGCATACGGAAGTCTATAAACATAATTCACTACATAAACAGAACCAAATACAAAAACCACATGATTATCTCAATTGATGTACAGAAGGCCTTGGACAAAATTCAAAAGCCCTTTAGGCTAAAAACCCTCAATAAGATAGGTATTGATGGAAAGTATCTCAAAATAATAAAACCTATTTATGACAAACCAACAGCCAATATCATACTGAATGGGCAAAAACTGGAAGCATTCCCCTTGAAATGTGGCACCAGACAAGGATGCCCTCTCTCACCACTGCTATTCAATATAGTATTAGGAGTTCTAGCCAGAGCAATGAGGCTAGAGAAAGAAATAAAGTACATTCAAATAGGAAAGAAGGAAGTCAAATTGTCTCTATGTGCAGACGACATGATTGTATATCTAGGAGACCCCATCAATTCAGCCCCAAATCTCCTGAAACTGATAAGCAAGTTCAGCAAAGCCTCAGGATATGAAATCAATATGCAAAAATCACATGTATTCCTATACACCAATAACAGACTTAAAGAGAGCCAAATCAAGAACAAACTTCCATTCACAATTGTCACAAAGAGAATAAAATACTTAGGAATACAACTAACAAGGAAGTAAAGGACCTCTTCAAGGAGAACTACAAGCCACTGCTCAACGAAATAAGAGAGGACACAAACAGATTGAGAAACACTCCATGTTCATGGTTAGGAAGAATCAATATGGTGAAAATGGCCATACTGCCAAAAGTAATTTACAGATTCAATGCTAACCCCATCAAGTTACCAATGACCTTCTTCACAGAACTGGAAAAAATCACCTTAAACTTCATATGGAACCAAAAGAGAGCCTGCATAGCCAAGTCAATTCTAAGCAAAAAGAACAAAGCGGGGGGCATCACACTACCAGACTTCAAACTATACTACAAGGCTACAGTAATCAAAACAGCATGGTACTGGTACCAAAACAGAGATATAGACCAATGGAACAGAACAGAGGTCTGGGAGGCAACACAACATATCTACAACCATCTGATCTTTGACAAACCAGACAAAAACAAGCAATGGGGAAAGGATTCCCTGTTCAATAAATGGTGTTGGGAAAGCTGGCTAGCCATGTGCAGAAAGCAGAAAGTGGACCCCTTCCTGACACTTTACACTAAAATTAACTCCAGATGGATTAAAGACTTAAACATAAGACCTAACACCATAAAAACCCTAGAAGAAAATCTAGGCAAAACCATTCAGGACGTAGGTGTAGGCAAGGACTTCATGACCAAAACACCAAAAGCATTGGCAACAAAAGCCATAGACAAACAGGATCTAATTAAACTCCAGAGCTTCTGCACAGCAAAAGAAACAATCATTAGAGTGAATCGGCAACCAACAGAATGGGAAAAAATTTTTGCAGTTTACCCATCTGACAAAGGGCTGATATCCAGAATTTACAAAGAACTAAAACAGATTTACAAGAAAAAAACTAACAAGCCCATTCAAAAGTGGGCAAAGGATATGAACAGACACTTTTCAAAAGAAGACATACATGAGGCCAACAAATATATGAAAAAATGCTCATCATCACTGGTCATCAGAGAAATGCAAATCAAAACTACATTGAGATACCATCTCACGCCAGTTAGAATGGCGATCATTAAAAAATCTGGAGACAGCAGATGCTGGAGAGGATGTGGAGAAATAGGAACACTTTTACACTGTTGGTGGGAGTGTAAATTAGTTCAACCATTGTGGAAGACAGTGTGGCGATTCCTCAAGGACCTAGAAATAGAAATTCCATTTGACCCAGCAATCCCATTACTGGGTATATATCCAAAGGATTACAAATCGTTCTACTATAACGACACGTGCACACGAATGTTCATTGCAGCACTGTTTACAATAGCAAAGACCTGGAACCAACCCAAATGCCCATCGATGATAGACTGGACAGGGAAAATGTGGCACATATACACCATGGAATAGTATGCAGCCATCAAAAACGATGAGTTTGGGTCCTTTGTAGGGACATGGATGAACGTGGAAACCATCATTCTCAGCAAACTGACAGAAGAGCAGAAGATCAAACACTGCATGTTCTCACTCATAGGTGGATGTTGAACAATGAGAACACATGGACACAGGGAGGGGAGCACTGCACACTGTGGTCAGTTGGGGGGAAATAGGGGAGGGACCGTGGGGGGTGGGGAGCTGGGGAGAGATAGCAAGGGGAGAAATGCCAGATGTAAGTGATGGGCTGGAAGGCAGCAAATCGCACTGCCAATTGTGTGCCTATGCAACAATTTTGCATGTTCTTCACAAGTACCCCAAAACCTAAAATGCAATAAAATAAATAAATGGGCAAAAAAAAACAGCAGAAGTTAGGGTTAGAGAAATCCCCTTCAAAATCTGTTTTTATCTTCCAGCTATGCCTGTTTATTAGCCCTTAGAAACTGTCTGTTTAGCCCTGTTTCTTGATGAGCTTCATCCTGGGATTGTAGTCCAATTAAACAGTTAAGATATAAAACGTTTTACAACTATTAGATCTTCTTTTGACTGTTACATGTGATTTGTGTGTGATGTTTACATAAAAAAGATCTCCAATATATTGACTTACAGTAAAACAATTGTTTAGGATCTTTGAGTAGCAAAAATCGTTCAAAATATAGACAGATTTTCTAAATTATGTGTTTAGATTAACTCATGGTGCTTGGCAAAACATTAATGGAAATATTGGGTAAAGTTATAAGATATAGTCGTAGGCCTTTTGAAAGGTTGAAAGGTTTTCATTATTTTCACACAGTCTCACATTTCTTGGGTTTGTGTCCTTTGTAGGGACGTGGATGAACCTGGAAATCATCATTCTCAGCAAACTTATAGAAGATCAGAAAATCAAACATTGCATGTTCTCACTCATATTTGGGTGTTGAACAATGAGAACACATGGACACAGGGAGGGGAGCACTACACACTGGGATCAGTTGGGGGGAAAGAGAAGAGGGATGGTGGGGGGTGGGGAGTTGGGGAGAGACAGCAAGGGGAAAGATGCCAGATGTAAGTGATGGGGAGGAAGGCAGCAAATCACACTGCCACGTATGTACCTATGCAACAATCTTGCATGCTCTTCACATGTACCCCAAAACCTAAAATGCAATAAAATAAATAAATGAAGAAAAAAAAAGGAAAGGTTTTCATCAATTTGTAATAATAGTACAGCCTGAAGGCAGCCAGTTTTTACCTTAGAGTATTAGGCACAGGGTGAAGATTAAGGATAATAGATTTCCCAGTTAAAACTGTTTACCCCACATTCTTTTGTCTCTTCTCTAACTACCTTGTTTACCCTTGTAAACTTTGCTCCAGATGGTCCTCTTGGGGAAAGGTCAAAGTAGAGTTACCCACTAATGGTGTTTGTTCTGGGCCAAGGAACCAAAGCTTTTACAATTTGTAAAACAACCCTTTAAACCATGTTAATTATTCAAAAGCTTCTAAGTAGACTTAGAATGTCTGTTATTAAATCTATACTGAATAAAAACAAGGAGGAACGGCTAGTGGACAGTCGGGTAACTGCAATCACCCTCTTGGAGCAGCTGACCACCTCGCTAGCTCACTCGTTTACTCTACTTTGTATGTTTGAGTGTATTTACTGATTTGTCATGGAGTCAGCATTAGCAGGAGAGACTTCTGCAAATGGTGGTAATGCCTCAGTGATTACCACAACATGATCATCATCACATCAGGTGCCTGAATGCGGGGCAAACAGGTGTGACCATCACTGCAAGGGAAAAGTGATGGATTCCCTGAAAACAAAAGTTAAAAGAGACCACACGGTCTCGTAGTCAGTAAGTCATTGATGCCCACTGTGAATTGCCATGTCAGGGAGGTATTATTTTAGGCTAGGAATTTATCACAGAACATTAGTTATCAGTGCAATAGAAATACCATCAGGATCAACTAAAAGAGCTAATGCAAACTTTTATTTCCCAAAGTTCATGTTTACCAGCAGACAGCATGCTAGACATAGAGCTCTGAGAACAAGTGGGGAGAAAGCATGCACAAAGGCAACATGTTCCAGTAACATCTCTAACATTATCTATAAAGGGGAATGAAGACAAATGAGAATCTAGCTTACTGTATTTTATTTTTCTCTCAGAACCACCCTTAAAAAGTGTTACAGAGGAGATAGAAATTCTTCCTGAGTGCCCTCCAATAAATTGGAAAAAAGACAAGGGAGATGGCTACAACTATGGGTTCTTGTCTTAAGCAAGCAGCATTACACGAGGAACTCTTAGCCTGCCCAGTAATTGATGATTGGTAAGGCAATAAGGTGTATATTTATAAAAGGATTTTTAAAAAATGGGCTTTGGAAGCAGAAACTACCTGGACAAGTGGACAATGGGTGGAAGAAGAGGTTTTGGCAGGGAAGCTCCACCCAAGCTGACAGTTACCATCCAAAGTGGGAGAACAAGTGGTAGCAAAAAATCTTTCAAACCTGAAGTCAGCAAATGCTCCTGGGAACTCAGCCTGCACAGCACAGCAGCTGCAGAGAACCAGGATCAACAGGCTGGAATTAAGATTCTAGGGATGGGCAGAAGGCATGTGCAGGAAGGTTTACTCAGGTGACTAAGAGGGCAGGAGGAGAGGACAGGGCAAGGGAAAGGCCTTGCAAGCAGCCGCACAGGTAAAAGAAAAAAATAAAATAAAATGGAAAAAAAAGCTCAGCAGCAGGAAAAGCAAGCTGACAGGCTTCACCCAGGCCAGCAACTTTGGACCTGGATAGGAGAGAAAATAGTGCAAAGGGCAGCACTTGGGCCTGGTGTAGCATGACTGCCATCCTGGGACCATCCTTCTGCCTCTGGCTCCTTGGACAACTCACAGTAAAACTTTTGTGTGTTCCTTGTATACAACAACATCCCAGATTATAATTTTCTGCTGAAATTCATGTCAAATTTAAAATTCTGATAATGATTCTTGTTATTTCTCTTTTAACCTTAAAGTGGCTCTTTTAAAATCCAACTGAAGTGAAAAATGAACCTCTGAAAGGAGACAAATTACTGAAGGCTCATGAGTTAGTTGGAAAACAATTAAAAGTATGCATGTGAAATTATAAATTACTCTTTAAGGGAAAACTTTAAATCAAATTAAATAATATTTTTTAATTAAGAAGTAAAAATGTTATACCATTCTCTAAAAGTGAAATAAATTTGTATGTAAATATAGTAGAAACCAATGCATATATGACTTTCTTGTCTCACTGATTAAAGATAGTCTTTGCCCTGCTAGTAAGTCACTGTTTTCAGAAGTCTTTGCCAGTCTAAAATTCACAAATTTGGGCGGCAGAGAAACAATTGCAAGATTTAAGCTATTCTGCCTGTGGCTTTATGCCATAGTTAAGGTATGTTATTTGAGTCTCTGCATCTAGAGATATTTTCAGACAGCCTTTTAAATTCATTTTACCAATTTCCCCTTGCCATCTTAATGAATTATACAGTCAGTTGCTAGGTTGTAGTCCTTATATCACCAAGATCCCTCTAAGTAAAGAGCAATTTGAAGCAGTATTGCAAACTCCCATACCTAATGTTTTTGTTCTGTTTACTGATGGATCAAGTAAACAAGGAAAATT
>NW_016108087.1:55915-67517 GCF_001604975.1 Cebus imitator | reverse complement strand
AAAAAAAAACCTGCAGACAGAAACAAACGATTAGAAGGAGAAATAGAAAGAGTGAGTAAGAGAGAGACTTGAAAAAACAGAGATCAAAAAGAGATACAAAAAGTAAGACTAAGGAAAAATATAGTGTAAAGACAGAGAGGCAGAGAGATAGAGAGATGGAGAGAAAGAGGCAAGGATGCAAAAAGATAAAGAGAGGAACAGAAAGTAAGACAAAAAAGAGATATAAACTAGGAAGCAGAGAAAAAAAATAAGAAAGCTATAGATAGAAGAATTCACCTTTATGGGAAAAGGTATAAAACAAAGAAACTTAAGGCATGTTGAAAAATTGTCAGTTAAAGTTATAAAAAATGTTATAAAAAAGAATTTTTTTGCAAGTGATGTTACATAATTTTTGTTTGGAAACTCTAAGCAAGTTTAAAACATTATTGTAAAAAAAATTCTGTATGTAAACCTATTGGTTAAAAGCTAAAGAAATGTCATCTAGTTTTTCTGTAATGATACATTAAAATAAAGCATAGTAAGTTTTTCTTTTTTTAAAGCACTAACCTGCCCTTTTACAAAGATTGTAAAAGAAGCCTCTTAACACAGGCACAGTTCCTAGAATTTTCAGTCCAAAAGCATCAGCCTAAAGACTATATCCTCATTAAAGGACAAAAACTTGAGCAAGGCTAAAAAGACTCTGCAGAATCCACAGCCTCCTCAGATGGATTTCTCAGATGACACAAGCCCTGGATATCACCTGAATAATGCTAAAGAGGACAATGCAGGAGGCTGAGCAAATCCTACTCCAGGCACAGATAGGATTTACTTCATATAACTTACTTATTTTTTGTTATTTCCCTCTACCTCCTACCTGTAACTGTTATACTCTATTAAGACCATCTTCTAAATATATTTTCTGCCCTGATCACTTAAACAAACACCCCCTTCATCAACTTCTAACAATGTAACTGGTTAACTAAAAATAATTAACAGGCCCCTAGCAGTATTTCTCAATAATGGCAAATACTGGACTAAGGTGCCAAATAACACTATATATCACTCCAGTGAAGAGTGCTTGCACTATACTTTGTTTTGTTTGCATGCAGTCCTGTTAGGATGAAAATTGTTTATTTTAGAGTTCAAATTATTGTTCCCCAGGCTTTGTCCTGTGACCATATGTAATGTGGCCAAGGATTGATTTGTTTGGGGACAATTTTTAACCATGCCTGAGGCCCAGTTTCAGGCAAACTTAAGCAGGTCCCTCACATGAAGAAGAATGTTTAAATCCTAATAATATGTTCATTTTCATTTTCTCTTCTCCTGAATGTAACAGCCCCCTATCATCTGTAGGTTCAGGCATCCCACCACTATCATTAGCATATATTTCAGTAGGTGGGTCTGTTTAACTGACAGACCAGACTAAAAGGTGAAAAGGAGCATAAGTCCAGTAAGTATAATTTGGGACTGCTTCTGCTAAGGGGAGACTCACTGCCTAGACAGTACCACAATCATAGCTACCATTAGATTACTAGTAGTCATAAGTCTCAGCAACAACCTCACTTTTTCTTCAGCCAATTGTGCATGCTCCTTAACTGGACCCCAGGTCAGAGAGGTAACTTGGCAAGTGTTGGTTCCCTTTTGGTCATCTGACAGGGTCATCCTTGCTATCACTTGAGTGGGGAGATCCACTTCCTGTTCCCAGAATTAAATGGTTTCCTTCTTCAATTGAGCAGGCTGATTGTAGATTTTTAGGTACTTAGTTGGCACCCACACAGGTAACTGGTTTTTACCTGGGGAGACACAAGGAAACCCTCTTCCCCATGTAATAATTTCCCCTGTTTCCCAATTATTTGTCTAATAATCTTTCCACCATACTAATTGTACCACTCTACTATTTATTTTCTGTACTTTAAAATATTATTCAGCTGCTGTCATTTTTTGTTCATTTTGTAAATTCAAAAAATTTAAAGTTAATAGAGCTAAGTTCAGTTGTGTATGTGGAGCATTATATTCCTGATCTCCTTCCTTTAATTTTTGCATCTGTCATTTAAGGGTAAGATTAGCTCTTTCTGTTATTGCTTGTCCTTGTAAATTATAAAAAAATTTTGTAAGATGTGTAATATTCCATGGAAGGAAAACTTTTTCATAGCATGACTGGTATGTCCTAGTCCATTGCCTGTTTTAATTTTATTAGGAATACCTATAACTGCAAAAAAGTACAATAAATGTATTTTTATATGAACTGTTGTTCTTCTATTTGGCAGCTGGTATTCACAAAATGGGAGTAAGTATCTGCTGAAACATGCACAAAAGATAACTTTCCAATGGCTGGGACATGAGTTACATTCATTTGCCAGATGGCATTTGGTGATAAGCCTCTAGGGTTTACTCCACTCCTCTGGTGTGGTAGTAAAACTTCACAAGCCAGACAGTGCTGGACTATGTGTTTGGCTTGTTTCCAAAATAAGTTGTATGTTTGTCTTAAGCCTACAGTGTTAAGATGAGTGAGATTATGAAAAGCTTGTGCATAAGCAAAAACTGCAGATACCAATACATCTGCTTGGTGATTAAATTTAGTTAAAGGGCCTGGAAGAATGGTTTGTGCTCAGGTATGAGTAATGTCAAAAGAGAATTACCTTTTTTTGTATGGCCAGCTGCAAAGAATGAAATGAGAAATTTAGCTATCTGTTAAGTTTTTTATTAAAACACATTTAATGGTTTGAGCAGCCTGTACCACAGAGACAGTCAGAAAGTATATTTAACGGATCCTTAAATTATTTTAAAATTTCAGTAACTGCCACTAATTCTATGCTCTGAGCTGAAAAATAGCCCCTTTGCCATACTTTTTCTCATGGCCCTACAAAAGCAGCTTTTCCATTGCTTCAGCCATCTGTAAAGACTGATATAGTTCCTTCAATTAGATCTGTTCAAGTAATAGAAGGCAAGATCCAAAGAGTTCATTTGAGAAACTGAAGTAATTTATTTTTTGTATAATCATTGTAAAATACTTCAAAAAAGTCTGCTAAATTAATTTGCCATTTTTGAGAATTAACATAGGCCTAACAAATTTGATTTTTGTACATAGGTACAACAACTTTGTTAGGATCATACCCATGTAATTTTGTTGTTCTAAGCCTTGTCTGTCCAATAAGTATAGCAATTTGATCTAGATAAATGGTAAATGCTTTTAGTCCATTGTGAGGCAAAAATAGCCATTTTACCAGATCTTTGTTTTGAACAATTATTCCAGTAGAAGGATGTTTACTGGGAAAAATTAAAACCTGTGAAGATTATTAATGATTCACACTTTGAATTTAGCTTGTTGAATTTTTTTGTTCAACTAAATTAATTTCTTCCAATGCCTCCCTTGTTAAAGAACAGTAACTCTTCAAATTTGGATTGCTTCTAAGGATACAGGACAGATACAGTATGACATAAGTAGGTATCCCCAGACTGATTCTAATTCAGTTAATGTCTCCTAATAATTTTTGAAAGTCATTTAAAATTTGTAAATTATCTCTGTGTATTTGGACTTTTTGTGGCCTAATACTACTGTTGTCCAATCACATTCCTTGATATTGAAACAGAATAGTAGGTTGGATTTTATCTGGGGTGATCACTAAGCCTGCCTTTCTCACTGAATGTCTTCTCATGTTTCTGCAGCACACAAAATGTAATCCATATAATGTATAGTATAGCAATTGTTAAAATGGTACCAGACTGGTTAGATGGCTTTTGCAACAAAGGTCTGAAGAATTCTAAGGCAGTTTAATGTGCCCTGTGTAAGATCTTTTTTTTTCCATTTATTTATTTTATTGATTTTAGGTTTTAGGGTACATGTGAAGAACATGCAGGATTGTTGCATAGGTACACATGTGGCAGTGTGATTTGCTGCCTTCCTCCCCATCACCTACACCTGGCATCCCTCCCCTTGCTATCTTTCCCCAACTCCCCACCCCGACAATCCCTCCTTTACTTCATCCCAACAGACCCCAAGCTGTAGTGCTCCCCTCCCTGTGTCCATGTATTCTCATTGTTCAACAACCGCCTATGAGTGAGAACCTGTGGTGTTTGATCTTCTGCTCTTCTGTCAGTTTGCTGAGAATGATGGTTTCCAGATTCATCCATGTCCCTACAAAGGACACAAACTCATCATTTTTGATGGCTGCATAATATTCAATGGTGTATATATGCCACATTTTCCCTGTCCAGTCTATCATTGATTGGCATTTGGGTTGGTTCCAGGTCTTTGCTAATGTAAACAGTGCTGCAATGAATATTCGTGTGCACGTGTCCTTATAGTAGAACGATTTATAATCCTTCGGATATATGCCCAGTAATGGGATTGCTGGGTCAAATGGAATTTCTATTTCTAGGACCTTCAGGAATCCCCACACTGTCTTCCACAATGGTTGAACTAATTTACACTCCCAACAACAGTGTAAAAGTGTTCCTATTTCTCCACATCCTCTCCAGCCCCTGTTGTCACTAGAATTTTTAATAATCGCCCTTCGAACTGGCGTGAGATGGTATCTCAATGTTGTTTTGATTTGCGTTGCTCTGTTGACCAGTGATGATGAGCATTTTTTCATAAATTTTTGGCCTCATGTATGTCTTCTTTTATAAAGTATCTGTTCATATCCTTTGCCCACTTTTGAATGGGCTTGTTAGTTTTTTTCTTGTAAATCTGTTTTAGTTCTTTGTAAATTCTGGATATCAGCCCATTGTCAGATGAGTAGAATGCCAATTTTTTTTTTCCAATTCTGTTGGTTGCCAATTCCCTCTAATGACTTTTCCTTTTGCTGCACAGAAGCTGTGGAGTTTGATTAGGTCCCATTTGTCTATTTTGGCTTTTGTTGTCAATGCTTTTGGTGTTTTGGTCATGAAGACCTTGCCTACGCCTATGTCCGGAATGGTTTTGCCTAGATTTTCTTCTAGGGTTTTTATGGTGTTAAGTCTTATGTTTAAGTCTTTAATCCATCTGGAGTTAATTTTAGTGTAAGGTGTCAGGAAGAGGTCCACTTTCTGCACATGGTTAGCCAATTTTCCAAAAGCCATTTATTAAACAGGGAATCATTTCCCCATTGCTTGTTTTTGTGTGGTTTGTCAAACACCAAATGGTTATAGATATGTTGTGTTGCCTCCAAGGCCGCTGTTCTGTTCCATTGTTCTATATCTCTGTTTTGGTACCAGTACTGTGCTGTTTTCATTACTGTAGCCTTGTGGTATAATTTGAAGTCTGGTAGCGTGATGCCTCACGCTTTGTTCTTTTTGCTTAGAATTGACTTGTCTATGTGGGCTCTCTTTTGGTTCCATATGAAGTTTAAGGTGGTTTTTTCCAGTTCTGTGAAGAAGGCCATTGGTAGCTTGATGGGGATAGCATTGAATCTGTAAATTACTTTGGGCAGTATGGCCATTTTCACGATATTGATTCTTCCTATTCAGGAACATGGAATGTTTCTCCATCTGTTTGTGTCCTCTCTTATTTCGTTGAGCAGTGGCTTGTAGTTCTCCTTGAAGAGGTTCTTTACGTTCCTTGTTAGTTGTATTCCTAGGTATTTTATTCTCTTAGTGGCAATTGTGAATGGAAGTTCGTTCTTGATGTGGTTCTCTTTAAATCTGTTATTGGTGTATAGGAATGCATGTGATGTTTGCACATCGACTTTGTATCCTGAGACTTTGCTGAAGTTGCTTATCAGTTTCAGGAGATTATGGGCTGAGATGAAGGAGTTTTCTGGATATACAATCATGTCTGCTGCAAATGCAGACCATTTGACTTCCTCCTTTCCTATTTGAATACGCTGTATTTCTTTTTCTTGCCTGATTGCTCTGGCTATAACTTCCAGTACTATATTGAATAGGAGTGGTGAGAAATAGCATCCTTGTCTAGTGCAAGATTTGAAGGGGACTGCTTCCAGTTTTTGTCCGTTCAGTATGATACTGGCTGTTGGTCTGTTGTAAATAGTTTTTATTAATTTGAGATACGTTCTGTTGATACCCAGCTTATTGAGGGTTTTTAGCATAAAGTGCTCTTGAATTTTGTGAAAGTCCTTCTCTGTGTCAGTTGAGATAATCATGTGGTTTTTGTCTTTGGTTCTGTTTATGTGGTGAATTATGTTTATAGACTTGCGTATGTTGAACCAGCCTTGCATCCCCAGGATGAAGCCTACTTGATCATGATGGATAAGCTTTTTGATGTGCTGTTGCAATCATCCTAACAGTATTTTATTGAAGATTTTTGCGCCTATGTTCATCATGGATATTGGCCTGAAGTTTTCTTTCCTTGTTGAGTCTCTGCCGGTTTTCGAATCAGGATGATGTTGGTCTCATAAAATGATTCGGGAAGAATTCCTTCTTTTTGTATTGTTTGGAGTAGTTTCAGAAGGAATGGTACCAGCTCCCCTTTGTATGTCTGGTAGTATTTGGTTGTGAATTCATCTGGGCCTGGTCTCTTTTTGGTTGCTAAGCTCTTAATTGCTGCCTCAACTTCAGACTTTGTTATGGGTCTGTTGAGGGTTTCAGCTTCTTCCTGGTTTAGGCTTGGGAGGAGGCAATTGTTCAGGAATTTATCCATTTCTTCCAGGTTTATTAGTTTGTGTGCATAGAGTTGTTTGTAATAATCTCTGATGATGGTCTGAATTTCTGTGAAATCTGTGGTGATATACCCTTTATCGTTTTTTATTGCATCTATTTGGTTACTCTCTCTTTTCTTTTTTATTAATCTGACTAACGGTCTGTCCATTTTGTTGATCTTTTCAAAAAACCAGTTTCTGGATTTACTGATTTTTTGAAGGGTCTTTTGTGTCTCGATCTCCTCAAGTTGTGCTCTGATCTTAGCTATTTCTTATCTTCTGCTTGGTTTTGAGTTTTTTTGAACTTGCTCCTCTAACTCTTTCAATTTTGATGATAGTGTGTCAATTTTTTATCTCTCCTTCTTCTCATGTGGGCACTTATTGCTATATATTTTCCTCTAGAGATTACTTTAAATGTGTCCCAGACTTTCTGTTATGTTGTGTCTTCATTCTTGTTGGGTCGAATAATATCTTTATTTCTGCCATCATTTCATTGTTTATCCAGTCAACATTAAAAGCAAGTTGTTCAGTTTCCATGAAGATGTGTAGTTCTGGGTTAGTTTTTGAATTCTGAATTCTGCTTGATTGCACTGTGTTCTGAGGGACTGTTTGGTCTCCTTTCTTTTGCATTTGCTGAGGAGTGATTTACTCCCAATTATGTGGTCAATTTTAGAGTAGGTGTGATGTGGTGCTGAGAAGAATGTATATTCTGTGGATTTGTGGTGAAGAGCTCTTTAAATGTCTATGAGGTTTGCTTGGTCCAGGGCTGAGTTCAAGTCCTGGATATCCTTGTTAATTTTCTGTCTGGTTGATCTGTCTAATATTGACAATGGGGTGTTAATGTCTCTGACTATAATTGTGTGGGAGTCTAAGTCTCTTTGTAAGTCATTAAGAACTTGCCTTATGTATCTGAGGGCTCCTGTATTGGATGTGTATATATTTAGGATCATTACCTCTTCTTGGTGCATTGATACTTTTTCCATTATGTAATGTCCTTCTTTGTCTCTTTTGACCTTTGTTGCTTTAAAATCTAATTTATCACAGATGAGAATTGCAGCTCCGGCTTTTTTTGCTCTTCATTTGCTTGGTTGATCTTCCTCCATCACTTTGTTTTGAGCCTTGTGTATCCTTCCATGTGAGATGGGTTTCCTGGATACAGCACAATGATGGGTTTTGACTTTTTATCCAATTTGTCAGTCTGTGTCTTTTGATTGGGGCATTTATTCCATTTACATTTAGGATTAATATTGTTATATGTGAATTTGATAATGCCATTTGGTGCTAGCTGGCTGTTTTGCCCATTAGTTGATTCAGATTCTTCATTGTGTTGATTCTCTTTACCATTTGGCATGTTTCTGGAGTGGCTGGTACTGGTTGTACTTTTATATGTGTAGAGCCTTTTACAGGAGCTCTTGTAAAGCAGGCCTGGTTGTGACGAAATCTCTGAGTACTTGCATGTTTGTAAAGGATTTTATTTTTCCTTCACTTATGAAGCTTAGTTTGGCCAGTTAGGAGATTCTGGGTTAAAAGTTCTTTTCTTTAACGATGTTGAATATTGTCTGCCACTCTCCTCTGGCTTGTAGGGTTTCTGCTGAGAGATCTGCTGTGAGTCTGATGGGCTTCCCTTTGTGGGTAACCCGACCTTTCTCTCTGGCTGTCCTTCACATTTTCTCCTTCATTTCAACCCTGGTGAATCTGACTATTATGTGCCTTGGGTTTGCTCTTCTTGAGGAATACCTTTGTGTTGTTCTCTGTGTTTCCTGGACTTCAATATTGGCCTGCCTTGCTAAGTTGGGAAAGTTTTCCTGGATAATATCCTGAAGAGTATTTTCCAGCTTGGATTCATTCTCTTTGTCACATTCAGGTATACCTATCAAATGTAGATTAGATCTTTTCACATAGTCCCACATTTCATGGAGAATTTTTTCATTGCTTTTTACTGTTTTTTCTCTATTCTTGCCTTCCCATTTTATTTCATTGAGTTGATCTTCAACCTCTGATATCCTTTCTTCTGCTTGGTCAATTTGGCTGTTGATACTTGTGTATGCTTCGTGAAGTTCTCGTGTTGTGTTTTTCAGCTCCATCAACTCATTTATATTCCTTTCTATTTTGTCCATTCTGGTTAGCATTCTTCAAACTTTTTTCAAGGTTCTTAGTTTCTTTGCATTGGGTTAGAGCGTGTTCTTTTAGTTCACAGAAGTTTCTTATTACCCACCCTCTGAAGTCTGATTCCATCATTTCATCACACTCGTCCTCCATCTAACCTTGTTCCCTTGCTGGTAAGAAGTTTTGATCCCTTGTAGGAGGAGAGGTGCTCTGGTTTGTAGTGTTTTCATGCTTTTTGCACTGGTTTCTTCCCATCTTTATGGATTTATCCACCTGTCGACTTTGTAGTTGCTGGCTTTCAGATTGGGTCTCTGAGTGGATGCTCTGTTTGTTGATGATGAGTTTATTTCTGTTTCTTAGTTTTTCTTCTAACAGTCTGGCCCTCTGCTATAGGTCTGCTGAGGTCCACTCCAGGCCCTGCTTGCCTGGGGATCACCTGCAGCAGCTGCAAAACAGTAAGGGTTGATGCCAGTTTTCTTCTTCTGCTGTCTTTGTCCCAGAAGGATACCCGCTACATGTCAGTCTGATCTCTACTTTATGAGGTGGCTTTTTGGATATACAGGGGTCAGGCCGCTGCTTGAGGAGATAGTCTGTCCTTTGTAGGAGCTCAAATGCTTAGTTGTGGGCTCCATTGTTAATTCAGAGCTGCTGGGCACGTACATTTAGGTCTGCTGTAGCAGAACTCATAAACCACTTTTTGTTCTTAGGTGCTCTGTCCCAGGGATTTAGGGCTTTATTTATGAGTTTCTGTTGTGCTGCTGCCTTCTTTTTTTTTCTTCAGAGCTGCACTGCCCAGCAAGAAGGCAGTCTAGTCACTGTCTGCCTGTAGAGGCTTTGCTGAGCTGCTGTGGTCTTCACGCTGCTGCTGAGTGAACGTCCTGCAGTCCTGTTTATATGGGTGTATTTAGAACTGCCTCAGCAATGGTGGCCTGCCTCTATTATGGCAGACTGTCTCTGTAGTGGCAGGTTGCCTTGGCAATGGCAGGCTGCCTCAGCATTGTCTGGCTATCTCTGTAGTGTTGGAATGCCTTGGTAATGGTGGATGCCCCTCCCACACAGAGCTGGACCATCCTGGGTTCAGCTGCGCTTGCTGTGAAACCCTTGATCCACAGAGTTTCTGATTGTTGTTCTATTGTGGGGGTGGGACTAGCTGAGCGTGATCACCTGGCTCCCTGCCTCAGGGCCTTTTTTTTTTTTTAAGTTGGTGTTCCAGTCGCCTGTTGAAGAGGCGCAGGATTCTGTGTTTTCCTGTGCAGGGACTCACTGCACTGGCTTAAACAGAAACATTGAGATTTGTGGCGTATTTTTGCCCTGGAATCTACTGTCCTGCTTCCCTGTTCAATCCCCTTTTTAATTATATGAATGGGAGACTTCCCATGGTTCCAGTCACCACCCAAAAGGGCACCCAGGCCAGTTTATTTTGTACGGAGAACCACTGTGCCAGGGTGCTGACAAAGCAGCCACGTGGGACAAAGCAGCTGTGACGGCCAACACGGCCTCACTGGCCAAAACAGCCACGTTGGCAACCTGTGGGGCTTCTCTGCTTGGGAATGTCCTAGTCTGTGGGCAATAAAAATGTGGCATCCACTCACCCTCTGAGCTTTCACTGGGAGCTGCAATCCTGAGCAGCTAAACGGCCATCTTGGATCGATCTCAAGATCTTCCAGTGATATCTCTTAGCTGGTTCTCTTAGTAATTGCTGGGACAGTGAAAGCAAATTTTTCATAATGTGGGGTGCCAGAGGAATAGTAAGAAAATGCATTCTTTAAGATCAACTAGTATGAGAGGCCATTTCTCAGAATCATATTAAGAGAAGGGAGTCCAGGCTGTAAACCTTCCATTGGCTGAGTGACTGTATTTACTGCTCTTAAGTCTGTTAACATCCTTCATTTCCTGGATTTCTTTCTAATGACAAATACAGGTAAATTCCAGGGAGAAAAGGTAGGTTCTATTGGTCCCTTTTTCAGTTGCTTCTGATCAAATTTCTTTAAGGCCTCCATCTTATCTTGTTTCAGTAGCCACTGTCTACCCAAATCGGTTTGGTTGTTTACCACTCTAGTGGAATGGGAGCTGGAGACTCAACAATGGCTGCTCCTAAAAATGATATCTTAGGCCTACCTTGTTTGTTCTTAAATGTTTAGAAGTTCTGTTATGCCATTCTTATCTTGCCCAGTTTTTTTCAGAGACGTATCCCATATTTTGCATCATCTGCTGAGTAGAACGGTTATATTTGGCTAGAACTGCTATATTACCCCATACATTAACAGGCAAATGAGGAATTAAGAGTTAGATGGTAACTTCTTGCCCATCTGGTCCCTGACATGGTAGAATCATAGTACCTTGAAAAACTTCAATAGCAGTTTTAATTCCTCCAATCCCTATAGAATCCCTTTGCTTAGGCCAATATTGCAGCCACTCTTCCAGAGCAATAATAAAGTCAGCTCCAGTGTTGACTACTCATTCAAACTGATTTTCTTGTGCTGTAGTAGAATGAATGCGACACTGCTCAGACATCTAATTAATTCAGTAAACAGCTATTCTCTGCTTATTGGTGCTTCCAAAACCTGCTTTCCTTTTTTACTTTCTGTTTCCTAGTTTAACATAAGGCAATAGTAACAAATGAGCAATTCTCTCTCCTGGTTGAGTGGACCAAGGAATAGTAGAACTAATGACTAATTGAATTTCCCCTTGATGATCAGAATCTATTAGCCCTGTATGCACAGTAACACCTTGAAAATTTTAACTAGGTCTTCCTAATAAAAGATCAACTGTCCCAAGTGGCAGAGGCCCTTTTATCCCTGTGGAACTTCAACATGTGGCTCTCTTGGAAGAATGAAAACTGGAAGGGTGCTGCATAGATCTACTGCAGCACTCCATGTGGTGGTGGCGGACAGTTGTACATTTGTAAGGGAACCAGTTGAGCCAGGTATGTGTCTGTTTGA
>NW_016108087.1:49861-55895 GCF_001604975.1 Cebus imitator | reverse complement strand
CCTGACAAAATCTGTCAAGCTTCATGAAACTCGGAATGACATTGATTATCCCAGTATCTAAAGGTGACATTTCTGACTTTAGCTGCTCCCTTTTTGCATTCGTTTTTCTTTGTATGTCCATTTGACCACAATTAAAGCAAGACCCTGAAAATTGAGGCATGTGTTTTTCCACATTTAAACCTGCCATTGCCTTTGATAGTAAAGTAGCTTTATGTAAGTTTGCTCCTATTCCATCACAGGCTTTTATATATTCAGCAAGTTTAGCCTTTCCTCTATATTGTCTCAAGACAATTTGACAGTCAGCACGAGCATTATCATAAGCTGACAGCTGAATTACCACATTCTGAGCAGACCTATCAGAAATATTTTTTTCCGCTTCCTCCTTCAATCTGGCTATGAAGTCCATGTAAGATTCTTCAGGACCCTGAACAGCATTGATAGCAGGATATTTTTCTCCTGACATTTGGATCCAACCCCAAGCTCAGAAGCAAACCAAATGCAATTGGTTGAGGATTTCATCTCACATAACTATTTGATTAATAAACTAACTCCAGCCTGTATCATCTCCATTAACTGATCAAGCACTATGGACATGGATGGCTGTATTTGTGACTTTAGCCTAACTTTTGTATAAGCTTCACCTAACCAACATGTTTTAAATTGTAAAATTTGAGAAGGTGTAAGAACAGATTTTGCTAAAGTATCGCAATCATTAGAAATTAACCAGTGTTCAAAAGGCACATTTTAAAACAAGACTTGTAGAAATGATGGGTTTGAAATGTACTGACTAATGGCCTGTTTAAATTCCTTCAGGGATTTTAAGAAAGAATGTTTGCAAGTTTGCCACATGTTGTTCTTGTTGTTGAATTATTAGTACAGGGAATTGGCATGCTTCCACAACACACTCACCTCTGGCTTTCTGAATGTCTGCTTGTATTGGACGTATTATTGTCCCCAATGGTAAGGTTGTGACCACTGGAGCTGCTATTTTTGAACAATTTAGCATTTGCTTTCTCAGAATTCTTTAGAGGTGGTGACAAATCTAGAGCCTCTGCAGATAGAGCTGATTACTAAGCCTAGTTTATGAATTTAGATGTTTTCTTTTTTATACTTTGTTCACCTATCCTATCCTCCTCTGTTCTTAGTGCACATTGTTGATCATTTTCCTACTTTCCATCTGATTCTGCTTCCTCATTTGTTTGAAAGGGGTCATGTGCTATTTTTGTAAGAGTCCAGATAAAACATACCATAACAAATATATTTTCTCCTGTCCTATGCAACGTTTTTAACTCTGCCAATTTTATTCCATTCTTCTAATTCCACAGTTCCATGCTCTGGAAATGAAGGGCAACACTGTTCAATGGTGTTAAACAACAGCATTAAATTTGAAGTGCTTACCTTCACTAGTCTGTTCCTTAAAAGTTGTCTTAAAATACTTAAATAAGCATTATGCTTACTTTCAGTTTGCCCCATAGTTACCCTCATTTTTCTGAGTGTTCAGTTTACCAGCAGAGCTTCTAGGTTCTGTTCTCAGATGTCCTTTGTATTTTATCCACGTTCACAAGTTTAAGTGTTCCTTTACCAAGTCACATTGATCATCCCATGTTCAAGCACCAGATGTCCAGCACCAGCCCTAACACAAACCATGGGTGTTGCAAGGGATGGCAGAGACAAAGAAATGAGAAAAGACAAGTTAAGAGTGCATAGAATGGGCACAAAGGGGCTACCATGAGTATGGAGGCTGCAAAGGCCCCCAGCTCTGGAGATCCACACCATTTATTGGTATATAACACAAAGCAAGAATGTGGTAGAGATGTGGGGGGAGATATCTAGGGTGGTTTGGCATTTCCTTTGAGACATGTCGAACAAATTCTATTCTAGGTTTAATTATTAAGCAAGCTAGAAGGGTCATTCATAAAAGCCAGAGAGTCCACTCACATTCTTGTGCTTCCAAGAGGAGTTCCTCCCTTGAGCAGGAAACATGGCTTTTTTTTTTTTTTTTCTTATGACGGAGTTTCACTCTTCTTACCCAGGCTGGAGTGCAGTGGCGTGATCTCGGCTCACCGCAACCTCCGCCTCCTGGGCTCAGGCAATTCTCCTGCTTCAGCCTCCTGAGTAGCTGGGATTACAGGCATGCACCACCATGCCCAGCTAATTTTTTGTAGTTTTACTAGAGTCGGGGTTTCACCATGTTGACCAGGATGGTCTCGATCTCTTGACCTCGTGATCCACCCGCCTAGGCCTCCCAAAGTGCTGGGATTACAGGTGAAGCATGGCTTTTTATAAGCTCTTTCTTTTCGTGGCATAAGCAGGTCAGGCCATGAACTTTTTCCGGTAATAACCACTAGTAAACTTATTTTCTCTTTTGTGTCCAAATTAGAAAGAAACATAAAAGTTGGGATTCAATTTAGGTGGTAGGCAAAATATTAGAAAAATGTTAGAGAAAGTTATAAAATTATGTATAGTCTCAAACCTTTTGTAGGTTTAAAAAGTTTTAATGGAAATGGCTGAAGGTAGCCTGTTCTTATGTTTTAAGTCACAAGGTAAATATTAGAACAATAAAACCTTCCCAATTGGGTCTGTTTACACCACATTCTTTTGTCTCTAATTTGTTTATTTGTGTAAGTTTCGTGCTGGATGATCCTCTCAAGGGGAGGTCAAACTAAAATTACTCATTAATGCTGTTTATCCCGGGATGTGAAATTAAGACTTAAATTATTCATAAAACCACTCTTTTTACCATATTTATTATCAGAAACATTTTGACTCTGAACATGTGTTATTAAATATTTACTGAACGAATGTGAAGACAGGCAGGCAGTCTTGGTCACTTAGTTACAATCACCCTGTGAGAGCAGCTAATAACCTTATCCCACTTTAATTCACTGTACTTGGTTGTGTGAGAGTGTATTTATTATTACTATTATTATTCTTCTTCTTTAAATTCTGGGGAACATGTGTAGCTTTGTTACATAGGTATAAATGTGCCATGATGGTTTGCTACATCCATCCCCCATCACCTACGTTAGGTATTTCTTCTAGTGTTACCCTCCCCAAAACCCCACCCCTGCCATATCTCCCCTACCCACCCATGCCACAACAGTGTATGATGTTTCTCTCCCTGCATCCACCTGTTTTCATTGTTCAACATGCATTTATGAGTTAAAACTTGGAGTTTCTGGTTTTCTGTTCTCTAACAGTTTGCTGAAAATGATGGTTTTCAGCTTCATTCAAGTCCATGCAAAGAACATGAACTCATCCATTTTTATTGCTGAATAGTATTTCATGGTGTATATGTGACATATTTTCTTTATTCAGTCTATCATTAATGGGCAACTGGGTTGAGTCCAAGAATTTGCTATTGTGAGCTGTGCCAGAATAAACATATATGTGCATGTGTCTTTATAATAGAATATTTATAATTCTTTGGGTACATACCCAGTAATGGGGTTGCTGGGACAAATAATATTTCTATTTCTATAACCTTGAGGAATTGTCATACTGTCTTTCACAATAGTTGATCTAATTTACACTCCCATCAACAGTGTAAAAGACTTTTTATTTCTACACATATCTCCTCCACATCTGTTGTCTCCTAATTTTTCAATGATCACCATTCAAATGGGCATGAGTTGATATTTCAATATGGTTTGATTTGCAGTTTTCTAACAACCAGTAATAATGAGATTTATTTCATATATTTTCTGGCTGCACAAAGGTCTTCTTTGGAAAAGTGCCTGTTCATATCCTTCACCCACTTTTTGGGTGTTGTTTGTTTATTTCTTGTAAATTTGTTTTACTTCTTTGTAGATTTTGGTTATTAGTCCTTTGTCAGATGGGAAGATTGCATTTTTAAAAATTCTGTTGGTTGTTGGTTTACTCTAATGATTGTTTTGCTTTGCAGAATCTCTTAAGTTTAATTAGATCACATTTGTCTATTTTAGCATTTGTCACCACTGCTTTTGGCATTTGAATCAGAAAGTTCTATCATACTTATGTCCTGAATAATATTGCAAGATTTTCTTCCAGAATTTTTATGGCTTTAGGTCTTAGCTTTAAATCATTAATTCATCTGGAGTTATTTTTTGTATAAAGAGTAAGGAAGTGATTTAATTTCATCTTTCTGCATATGGCTAGGCAGTTTATCCAACATCATTTATTAAATAAGCAACCCTTTTCCATTGCTTGTTTTTGTCAGGTTTCAAAGATCAGATTGTTGTAGATGTGTGGCATTACTTCTGAGGCCTCTGTTTAGCTCCATTGGTTTGTATATCTGTTTTCATACTGGCATACCAGTACCATGCTGTTTTGATTACTGTAGCCTTGTAGTTAGTTTGAAGTCAGGTAGCATACCTCCAGCTTTTTTTTTTCTTCTTCTTCAGGATTGTCTTACTGATGTGGGATCTTTTTTGGTTACCTATAAAGTTTAAGGTTTTTTTTTTTTTTCCCCTTCCAATTCTGTAAAGAAATTCAATATTAGCTAGATGGGGATACCACTAATAAACTAGTTTGGGCAGTACGGCCATTTTCATGATATTTATTCTTCCTAACCATGAGCATAGAATGTTTTCTCATCTGTTTGTGTTCTCTTTTGTTTCCTTGAGCAGTGTTTTGTAGTTCTCCTTGAAGAGGTCCTTCACATCCCTTGTTAGCTGTATTCCTAGGTATTTTATTCTCTTTGTAGCAATTGTGAATGGGAGTTCACTCATAATTTGGCACTATGTTTGTCTATAGTTTATTTTATTCATCTGTCACTGAGTCAAGGTGTGCAGAACATACCTCCAGTGGTGGTAATTAACATCTCGGGTGGTGGCCCTTGCATGACACTCATTACAGCTGGAAATCAAACAGGGACACCCATGTGATAGATAACAAAGCCAGTGCCTCAGCGTAAGACCTGACTGAGACAACATCAGAGTAGGCGACTGAATGTGGAGCAAACCAACATTATCATTACTATGAGGAAAATACAGTGGACCCACAAAAAACAGAAAGTAAACAGACTGTGCAGTCTGATGAAGTAGTCAGTAAGTCATTGGTGTACACTGGGGATTACTAAGTTCAGAAAGAGATTGTTTCAGGTGTGGAATTCATCATGGTACAACAATTATCAGCACAAAAATGGCAGCATATGAAAGTATTGAAAAAGATGCTTAAGGGTAGTAGGTTCTTGGCCTTAACAATATCAATTAAGAGAATATGAACTATTGTCTTTCATAATCTGTGGTTGCTAGCAAAAGACACATTAGATTTAGAAACCTGGAAAAAAGTGGGAAGGAAGCTTAAACAAATTATGTGCAAGGAAAACAAGTCCCAGTAACATCTCTAACATCATGGGCTTAGTGATAGTGGCCCTAGTTCTATTATATGTAGAACAGACTAATGAGAAGGAGAAGAAGCAGTTATCTACCTTGCTTCTTCCTGCCTCTTCCTCAGTGCAGCTATCATCAGGTACAGATAACAAAGAAGAAACAGGTTTTACCTGGACACCCTCCTCCAACAAGTAAAACAAAACAAAACAACAACAAAACAAAACAAAACAAAACAAGAGAGAGTCTCCACAGTTATGGATCATTGTCTTAAACAAGCTGCTTTGGAGGGTAAACTCTTAGCCTGCCTGATAATTGAAGATTGGCAAGGCAAACAGATGCATGAACCCATTTTCTTTTGCCCTTATAACGAGGAAAGAAAAATATAAAGGAAAACAAAGACATGATCCCATTTAGGAAAGGAATAATAAAAGTTTCAATAGAAGCTTCCAAATGACGTCCTGAGGCTGGTCAATACTAGCTAAAACCAGTTTGGAGACCAGTCAATACCTTCTCTGGAGGGCAGAATATGATGAGTTGTGTGAATAACAAACCAAAAGAATCAGGCAGTAGGGCAAGATATAATAGCTCCTATTTTCTAGGGGAAGCATCTCCATGGTGAGGCACAACGACAACTAGATTTTGATCCCTGAGCCAGTAGTCAAGTATCTTCATGTGCCCTTAGGGCCTGGGACTGAATTTTTCAGAGTGGAGCTCAGCATGGG
>NW_016108087.1:36564-49775 GCF_001604975.1 Cebus imitator | reverse complement strand
GACAATTAAAAGACAAATTATTTACGACCAGACTTTAGATATTTTATTGTTGCAATTGGCTTATAAAAATACTAATGTGGGTTGCCAGCAAGCAATGTAGACAGTCAGAAGAAAGGCAGCTACAGTCAGAGAATTTATACAAGTGTGCCAACTAGTAGAAACAAAGACACACAAGTCCAAATTATTGGTTATTAAGACCTCCTAGAATAAAAAGGGAGAAAAATTCTAATTGTTTTATATGTAGAGAACCAGGTCATCTAAAATGAGACTACTTGAAAAATTGACACCAAGGTAAATGAAGAAAGAATCCCCTTCTATATGTCCCTGATGGGAAAAGGGGAAGAATTGGGTGAATCACTGCAGATCTAAATTTGATAAAATGACAATCCCATAGGTAATCAGGGAGGAAACCTCATGTGGGGTCATCCTCAGGCACCATTTCAAACTGAAACAATTCCAGCAACTTTCCTTGGCCAGATGGAAAGCCCACAGTCATCTTTCTGAGTAGCCACCACTGGTAATGTGAAGCTGGACTTACTATGCCAAAATAAATTAGTGTTAAAAGAAGGATAGAAATTCGAAGAGTTGCTACCAAGACTTAAGGCCCACTGTCTCTGTGAAAAGAGGGATTAATCATAGGGTGCACTAGCCCACCCAGTAAAACAATTAAAATACTGACTGGAGTTATTAACGTGATTATTGAGGTGAGATGTTAGTGATGATGGAATGTAAGGGTCTGCGTAATTTTCCTTTGGATCAAAGATACCTCAGTTATTAGTTTTACCATACTGGGTCCCCCATGCCCCCAAGGAAAGGAAAGAGATAAAAAAATGTTTTGGAAGGACAGAAGCCATAGGAATATATTGAAACCAATTAATCACTGATCAGAGACAATTACCTTAAAATTGGAAATAAAAATTTTACTGGCTTATTGAACACAAAGGTAAAGATTTCAATTATTAGTAATCAAAAATGTCTAGAACGTTGCCTTATGTCTCTCAGGAACAAAAGATTGCTGTCATTGGGGAAGCACACACAACAAAGCAGAATATATGCCCCCTAACATGCTGTGATGTGGAAGGGAAATAGTACTTATATAACTTCTGATTGTACCCACTCCCGTTAATCTTTGGGGGTGGGATCTATTAGCACAATGGGAGATCATTCTGCATACTTCTTTCTAGCAAACATCACTGTTATTATTTTTCTCCTACATCTGATGTAGCTTTCTCAAAATCCTATCTGATAGAACAGTTGCCTTTGAAGGGAGATAAATTACTGAAAGCCTGTGAATTAGTAAATAAACAATTATAGACTAAATATATTGAACCTTCAACCAGCCCTTGGAACAAACTCATTTTTATTATTTTGAAAAAATCTGGCAAGTGTAGACTTTTGCATGACTTATGGCTACTAATGCTAAGTTGCAACTTATAGGCCCTCTACAACCTTGGCTCTCATCCTCCACAGCAATTCCTCATGGTTTGTCTAAAATTTTTATTGATATAAAATACTGCTTTTATATGATTCCTCTAGCAAAACAGCACACAGAAAAGTTGTGTTTACATTACCACCTATTAATAATGAAAGACCAGTTGCCAATTTCACTGGTAAGTGCTTCCTCAGGAAATGCTGAACAGTCCTACCACGTTTCAATATCATGTAGATTAGGCTTTACTCCCCAATATAAAGAAATTTCTGAATTTCAAAACTATTCATTTTGTGGATAATAGTTTACTGGCAGTGCTAATGGAGCCTATCCTTTTAAATTTTTGTTTCTCTGTTACAAAGAATACACAGTTAAAATATTTGATCATTGCACCTAGGAAAGTACAAATGACCACTCATTAGAAATACCTTGGATACATGCTGACTTTTTGGTCAGTAAGATTTCAAAAGTTTAAATTATATACTAGCAATTTACATATACTGAATGATTATCAGAAATTACTAGAGGACATTAATTGGATTAACCCCATCTTAGGCATTATTACTTTTAATCTTCAGAACCTGTTTAATATCCTAAAAGATGATACAGCCCTGGATTCTCCCAGATATTTGAGCCCTGCAGCTAAAAATTAGATTGAAAAAATAAAACAGGCCATTTCTTATAGAGGATTATATTGCATAAACCCAGGTTTCTCAGTTCAGCTGTTTATGCTTTTCACTAAACACCCCCCTACAAATGTTCCCAGAACTGCTGTGCTTTCCAGTACATGTGTGCATCTGTGTGTGTGTGTGTTTAACTTACACACCAGTACTAAAATTCTGTCTCCCTATATTTAATTCATTAGGAAGGCAATCTATTCAGGTTACAGACAATGCAGTCTGCTGCTAGGTTACAATCCTGATATCAGAATTCTTTTAAGTAAAAAGTAATTCAGAACAGTTTTGTCCCTGTCCTTTGATCTGCAAACAGCATTTCCAGTTACATGGGGCAAATAGAAAATGCTTTTCTTGATGATAATCTCCTTCAGTTCTTATCTTGTACTCCTGTAATTATCCCTGCAAAAGTAGTTTACTGCCTCACATCTAATTATTTGACAATGTTTGCTGATGGATCAGGTAAACAAAGAAGAGCAGCAATCTGGTGAGACCACATAATTCAATCACTAGATCTGTCTGGATTTACTAGCACTCAGAGATTGAAGTCCTGATTCTCACACTGGAAAGTTTTTTTACTTAGCCCATAAATATTGTAAGTGACTTGGCAAAATCAGCATATATGTTACAAAATCTTGAAATAGTTTTAATTAAGTCTAATCTTGAGTTCACCTTGGATGCTCTTTTCTTTTACTTCAACAATTATTAGATCAATGCACAAATCCTATTTTTATCATGCATACTCAGGCCAGCTTATGGCAATGAAGAAGCAGACTTACAAGCCATAACACTATGTCATGAAAAAATTGATCAAGCTTTAAAATGGTCACAATTTAAAATGCAATTGACAAATATTTGGTCATTTTTAAATTTTTCCTTAGTTCGTTCAAAGAATGAACAAAAACCTTCTATTATTTCTTGTAAATATATAAATCTTTACTTTTCTAAGATGGAGCCTTGTTATGTCACTCAAGCTGTAATTCAACCGCACAATCATGGCTCACTGTAGCCTCAGCCTTCTGGTTTCAAATAATTTTTCTGTCTCAGCCTCCAAAGTAGTGGAAATTACATGTGCGTGCCTCCATGCTTAGCTAATATTTGTATATTTAGTGGTGACAAGGATTCACCATGTTGGCCAGGCGAGTCTTGAATCCCTGACCCCATGATGATGCCACCTCAATCTCCAAATGTGTTGGAATTACAGGCATAAACCACCACACCTGGCCATAAATTTTGTTTTAAAAAAGAATATTTGGGAGATGGATCCAAGATGGCTGATTAGGAGCAGATCTGCATTGCAGCTCTCAGTGAAAGCAAGAATAAAATAAATAAAATAAAATAAAATAAAAATTTCCAGATGGATTTTTATTGCCCACAGACCAGGAGATTCCCAGGTGGAGGAGTCCCATGGATCACCAACACAACTGTTTTGGCTGGCATGGCTGATCTTTGCAAAAATACACAGGTCCATGTACCATTTTAGTTGGCGATTGGAGCTCCTGGGAGACAGTCACTCATTCAACTGATAAAAAAGAGGACTAAAGCAGGGAGCCAGGCCAGGAGATTCTGAGGCAAAAAAGCACCACAAATCTCAGCACAGCTGTATCAGCTGGCACAGTGGGTCACCGTACAGGAAATCACACAGGCCCTGGCAACTTTTCCACAGGCAACTGGAACACCTGGGAGACAGAGCCACCCATTCAACTAAAACAACAACAAGGGGTCTGAGGCAGGGAACCAGGTATTCAGGCTCAGCTGGTCTAGCCCCCACAAAAACAAAACAAAACAAACAAACAAACAAAAGAAAACACCCATCTGAAATTCTATGGATTGAGAGTTTCACAGCAAGCACAGCTGAAACTGGGATGGTCCAGATCTGTTTAGGAGGGGTGTCCTCAATTACAGAGGCCGTCCACTACTATGGAGGTAGTCCGCCATTGCTGAGGCAGCCCACCATTACAGAGAGAGTCAGCTACTACAGAGGTGGGCCACCATTGCTGAGGCAGTTCAAGCTATACCTGTATAAACAGGACTGCAAGGAAGTTCACACAGCAGATAGGTAGAAACCAAACCAGCTCAACAAAGCCTCTGTAGGCAGACTGTGACTAGACTGCCTCCTCACTGGGCAGAGCAGCCCTGACAAAAGGCAGCAGCATGACAGAAATTTATAAATAAAGCCTTAACTTGCAGGACAGAGCATCTGGAAAGAAAACATTTTTAAAAAGTTGTTTATGTGTTCTGCTGCAGCAGAACGTACCTGCCCAGCAGCTCTTAATGAACAACAGAGCTCACAGTTCAGCACTTGAGCTATAAAGGACAGGCTGTCTCCTCAAGCAGCTCCCTGACACCTGTAATGGTGTCACCTAATAATGGAGAGTTCAGACTGACAACTGAAGGGTATCCTACAGGGACAAAGATAGCAGAAGAAGAAACTGGCAGCAACCCTTACTGTTCTGAAGCCACTGCAGGTGATCCCCAGGCAAGCAGGGCTTGGAGTGGACTTCAGTAGCCCTACAGCAGAGGATCCTGAATGTTAGAAGGATAACTAAGAAAGAGAAAAAATTACTTCATCGTCAACTAACTGGATTTCCACTCAGAGACCCAATATGAAAGTCAAAAACTACAAAGATGACAGGTGGATAAATTCACAAAGATGGAAAGAAATCAGAGCAATAAGAATGGAAACACACAAAATCAGAAAGCCTCTCCTCCTACAAGGGATCAAAACTCCTCATTAGCAAAGGAACAAGGCTGGATGGAGAATGAGTGTGATGAATTGACAGAATCAGCCTTCAGCAGGTGGGTAAAATGAAACTTCACTGAGCTAAAAGAACATGTTCTAACCCAAATCAAAGAAACTACGAAACTTGAAAAAAGGTTTGATGAAATGCTAATGAGAATAAACAGCTTAGAGAGGAATATAAGTGAATTGATGGAGCTGAAAAACACAACATGAGAACTTTGTGAAGGATACACAAGTTTCAACAGCCAAACTGACAAAGCAGAAGAAAGGATATCAGAGGTCGCAGATCAACACAATGAAATAAAATGAGAGGGCAAGACTGGAGAAAAAAGGGTAAAAAGGAATGAACAAGGTCTCCAAGAAATATGGGACTATGTGAAAAGACATAATCTACATTTGATAGGTGTAACTGAATGTGACGGAGAGAATGAATCCAAGCTGGGAAATACTCTTCAGGATATTATCCAGGGAAACTTTCCCAACCTAGCAAGGCAGGAAAATATTCAAGTGCAGGAAGTACAAATAACACCACAAAGATACTCCTCAAGAAGAGAAACCCCATGACATATAATTGTCAAATTCACCAGGGTTGAAATGAAGGAAAAAATGCTAAGGGCCACCAGAGAGAAATATCGGGTTACCCACAAAGGGAAGCCCATCAGACTCACAGCAGATTTCTCAGCAGAAACCCTACAAGCCGGAAAAGAGTGGGGGCCAATATTCAACATCCATAAAGAAAATAACTTTCAACATGGAATTTCATATCCAGCCAAACTGAGCTTCATAGGTGAAGGAACAATAAAATCCTTTGTAAACAAGCAATAACTCAGATTTCATTACCACCAAGCTGACTTTACAAGAGCTCCTGAAGGAAGCACTAAACAAAAAGAAACAACCAGTATCAGTCACTCCAAAAACATATCAAATGGTTAAGAGCATCGACACAATGAAGAAACTGCATCAACCAATGTGCAAAACAGCCAGCTAGCATCAAAATGGCAGGATCAAATTTACACATAACAATATTAACCCTAATTTGAATGAACTAAATGTCCCAATCAAAAGGCACAGGCTGGCAAATTGGATAAAAAGCCAAAACCCATCAGTGTGCTGTATCCAGGAAACCCAGATGACATGCAAGGATAAACAGAGGCTCAAAATAAAGGGATGGAGGAAGATTTACCAATTAAATAGAGAGCAAAAAAGAAAGCAGGAGTTGCAATTCTCATCTTTGATAAAATAGACTTTAAAGCAACAAAGATCAAAAGAGACAAAGAAGGACATTACATAAAGGTAAAAGGATCAATGCAACAAGAAGAGTTAATGATCCTAAACGTATATGCACCGAATACAGGAGCACCCAGATACATAAGGCAAGTTCTTAATGACTTAAAAAGAGACTTAGACTCACACACAATAATACTGGGAGACTTTAACACCCCATTGTCAATACTAGACAGATTAATGAGACAGAAAATCAAAAAATGTATATCTAAAACTTGAACTCAGACCTGGACCAAGCAAAGCTAATAGACATTTACAGAACTCTCCAACCCAAATCCACAGTATGAACATTGTTCTCAGCGCCATGTCACATCTACTCTAAAACTGACCACATAATAGAAGTAAATCACCCCTCAGTAAAGGCAAAAGAACGGAAATCATAACAAACAGTCTCTCAGACCACAGTGCAATCAAGTTAGAACTCAGAATTCAGAAACTAAATCAGAGCCACACAGCTTCATGGAAACTGAACAACTGGCTGCATATACAATGAAATGAAGGCAGAAATAAAGATGTTCTTCAAAACAGACAAGAATAAATACACAATGTAGCAGAATCTCTAGAACACATTTAAAGCAGTGTCTAGAGGAAAATATATAGCAATAAATGCCCACATGAAAAGCAAGGAAAGATCTAAAATTGACATCCTATCATCAAAATTGAAAGAGCTAGAGGAGTAAGATCAAAAAAGCTCAAAACCTAGCAGAAGGCAAAAAATAAGTAAGATCAGAGCAAAACTGAAGGAGATAGAGGCACAAAAAGCCCTTCAAAAAAATCAATAAACCCAGGAGCTGGTTTTTCGAAAAGCTTAACAAAATTGAGCCTGTGGGTGCATGGGAGTCAGAAATTGAGGCGTAGAAACCACCTACGTTTCAGAAAATGTATCTAAACAGCTGGATGCCCAGGGAGAAATTTTCTGCTGGGTAAGAACCCTTATGAAAAATTTGTGCTAGGGCAATGTAAAAGGAAAATGTGGAGCTAACTCTCCACCACCGCACAGAGTCCCAAATAGGGCGCTGTCTAGATGGCCACTCCCCTCAAGCACGAAGAATGTTAATCAACTGACAGCTTGCACTGTGCACACAGAAAATCAGCAGACACTAAATACTATCCCACAAATGAGATGATAGGGATGTTATACCCTGCAAATCCACAGGGCTGAAACTGACTATGACTATGGGAATCCAACTCCTGCATTAGCATAACCTGGATGAAAGACATGAAATACAAAGAGGCTATTTGATAGTTAAGATTTGGCTGCTCTGCTGGACTTTGGACTTGGATAGGGCCTTTCACAGTTTCATCTGAGACAAGGCAAGCCCCTTTTACTGTGAGCCTGTTTTAAAAAAAAAAAAAAGTAATAACTTCGTAGATGCAATGGAAGTATTTTTGCTTTTTTAGATTTTACAGCCTCATAGTAAAAGGGATTTGCCTTGTCTCAGATGAAACTTTGAAATTTGAACTCTTGAGTTAATGCTAAAGTAAGTTAAACTTTGGTTAGAGTTGGGAAAGCATTGCTAATTTTAAAATCTAAGGACAAGAGATTTGAGAGGGCCTGGTGAAAATGATATAGTCTATATCCGCATCCAAATCTGAAATTGTATCCCCTATAATTCCTCCATGATCATGAGAGGTGAATAATAATGGAATCATAGGGGCAGGTCGCTCCTACACTGTTCCCATGATAGTAAATAAGACTCATGATATCTGATTTTTTTATAAAAGGGAGTCTCCCTTCACATGATATTATTTTCTTGTGTGCTACTGTGTAAGATATGCCTTTCATCATCCACCATGACTGTGAGCGTTATCCATTCTTAACTATGTATGGAAAATCTCATGACATATTAGAAATATCTGACATTTATATCAATTTAAATTTTTAGTGGCCAATTTTATATTACTGTATGCTAGGAAAGTATTACAATGTTATACCTGAGCAAGTCAAGGAATGCACCACATTCTGAGAATGAAATCTGAGTCCTTTATTAAGCCAGCAACTGAGAGTGTCTAATATCCAAAATTCTCTCAGCCCCAAAGAAAAAGTTAGGTGATCTTTTATAAACAAGTTTTAACAGGAAGGAAGAAACCTAGTTGAAACATAGTTTTCAGAAAAGTTGAGAAAGTAAAAAGTTAAAAGAAAAACACAGATACCTAAGAAATAAACAGTGCCAGTTGTGAGCAGTAAAGCTGTCATAAAAGACATATAACTTACAGATAATAGGGGATTGGGACCTCAGTTCACCTGCATTTCCAGGCTCTGCTGATACCACTTCACTCAGCCTCTTACCAACAAAAGACATTCCGGGGTGCCCAATGTTAGCCTTACCCAGCTTCGTACTATAGTTACATGCTCAGTGGGGAGAAAATAATTAACGTGAAGAAGCCAAGATGGAATCTGTCTGGCTCAGTAAGCTAACACAAAATCTGAACAGCTTTTAGTCTGGGAAAGGGAGAGTTAGTTTTAGCTCGCAGAAAGCAGGTAATCACAATAAAAACAATAACTTTGTTTAATACAAGAATATTTTGCTGGTAAATAAGAAGAAATTTTTTTCTGTCAAGCCAACAATATGAAATTAAGTATAATTATTAAAAGATTTACTAAAATAACATAAACTTGTAAAATGTTTGGGTTTATTTAATTTACAAGCACTTATTTATCTTGAATTTAATTTAGTAGTATACAGATATTATACAAACATGTATGTTTATATATATATATATGTATAGATACACATATATATATAAACATATATACATATACATATATATACATATGTGTGTGTACACACACACACACACACACACACACACACATGCATCTAGAACCAAAGGCATTGAGACATTCAATTAAAAAAAAAAAAAAAACGGAGCTTATACCTAAGATCAACCTCTTCCCAGACAACTCTATCACCAGTCTGTGTTCTACTAGATATTTTCTCTATGGGCCTTCACACGCTGTCAAAAGCGGTAAGGAATAAAAGACAGAAAGTAGTAGTTAGTGTAACTAGTCCTAATGCTGTCAGTTTAAGAAGATTTCTTATTTCAAAATGCCAATTATATTTTACATTATTCTTGGCAAAAACAATGTTAACAAAAGAGTAAATAAGAAGAACACAGAGTTAGCATGGGTTTTTACAATGAGGAATTCAGCTTACTCCAAATCTTCTATAGGAAAAGGAGAGACCTCAAATAAATATATGTATGCTTACATAGCCTAAGTACAAGTTTTTATTAAGTATACTTTAGATGATCAGTCTCTGAAAATAGTTTTATTATCTTTTATAAGGTTAAATATCACATATTTCTGTTTTGGGACTTTTTTATTCTGAAATTTATACAAATAAAAAATTTTGGAGGTAGAGCATATTTGTTTACTTGAGGTCCAGAGTAATCACTTTTTAAAGATGTATTTGAAATGCTGTAGTAAACCCTTTGTTTCTGACTGAATCTGCTTATATCTAGCTTAGGTGAGAAAACTAAAGAGACAATACAAAAACAAATTCTCTCACGTTCTGAACATAAACCAAAATGATAAGGCATAGACTTATAAATAAATGTTTCCAACCACACAAATAAACATACATGACACCAAAGCTAAGATGTTATTTATAGCTTTATTCAAGGTCTTTAAAAAATCATGAATTGTAACCTTTCTAAGATTTATGCCACTGTACTGGGCAGCTGAAGGAATGTTTTTCAAGCTGCAAATGGAGTACAACCCATATCTGTAGGCCATGTGTTTAGGGCATGAGCTTCTCAGATGACAATCTACCTACAAAAACCAGGTGGGATATCTTTAAAAGAGACATGGGTAATACAAACAAACAAAAGGTAATTATTGGTGTAAAAATTATTAAAATTGTAATAATAATTACTTGGAATTTGACATAATTTTTGTAGAATTGTTAAGTAAGATAACAGTAAGGATGTGATTTTCTTAATGTATGGAGTGAATGAATTAATAGTTTATTCAGTAGGACCATATAAAATTTAATTGTATAACAAATTAAATTCCATTTTCTATTTACTATCTGCATAACTATTAAGTTTTTCTCTATTATTCAATTACTAAAATGTACTAATCCTTAGTGAAGTCTTCCTGGGGCCACATATTGATGCTTACTAACCACACTTCCCAAAAATATTCCCTCTTTTTTTTTTTTTATCTACTCTAGCATAAACCAAAGTCATGCTCTCCTTCTGCATTTATATGTTTTGTATAAGACATACATGCTTCATTGTCAATTGTAACCAATGGCAGCTGAGATTTTTATAAAAACATATAAAATAATTATTCTTTCATTTGACATCTTACATATTTTTGACACTGTGGAAACTCTGTTAACCAAATGTTTCTAAAAATATAAAGTAAGGTAGTAAAAATTGATTGAAATACAAATATTGCACTGTAATTTTGTTGAGTATATAACATTTTAGATAGCATTGAAAATATATTTTGTGGGAAGTCTTAAAAGATAAGAAAGCAACAATGAGTAACTAGATGGAGGAAAACAATTGTTTTAGGAGAGAGTTAATTTTGTTTCTCTCTTTATGCATAGAAGAACAACATGACTTGTTCTGTACAAACCTCCCTCCGAAATGACCCTATAAAATTCCATTCAGCCCCCAATTCTTTGAAATTAGTGCCTTCTATTTGGCGATGCTCCTTGCACTCTTGAAATATAACTTCATACCTTCTCTAATATATCCACGTTTCTTTATTAATGACTATCTTGATGAATTTATTTACTGCCAGTGACACCTCAACCCAGTCTTCAGCCTTCCTGCAGACAAACACTAATATCCTTCTGGCAATCAATGTCCCCTAGCAAGGGCCAATTCCTGACACAACCTGAAGACCATTATGTAAACTTGTTTTGCTGACTTGTCTGAAATGGAAGATGAATATTTCCTATCATTTCTTGTAAAAATTATCAGTTTCTTCATGTGGTTTAAGTGATACACATGTTTTCAGGACTCAGACTACATTTTTCCCGGACCAAATTATCCCATGAAAACAGCCATCTTTCTTTCCCTGGGTGTCCTAAGCTAGGCGTTTCCAAATAGCACAAGAATAATGAATGTTTTCTGAATTATTTTCCCCTTATTCCTGATTTTGTTATTGGCACATGAGTCTGCAGCATCCTCAATTCTTGAATTTCTCAGAAAAATAATTTGGAGAGACATAAGGCAGAAAAAGACCCCAGAGCAACCAGGAGTCAAAGTTTATTTTAAAATTTTTAGAGTAGAAATAAAAATTATAATATACTCCGGAAAGGGCCAAGTGGGTGTCTTGAGAAAATAAGTGTATGGTTTGACCTTTGACTTAAAGTTTTATGTTTTAGCAAACTCCTAAGGTCTTTTATTTTTAGTCCTCTTTCTCCAGATTATTACTATGGAGCGGACTGTCCGCATGCAGAGTGGCCTGCAAGCACTTGGGTGGTGAGCATTCAGTTTCTTTGCTGAAGTTGAGTAAATTCTCACTAAAAATTTTCTTTTCCTACCAACCAAACATCTCTAAAAATTTTTAAATCAGTTAAACACCACAATTTTGCTTCTGAGTGTGCATGCTTGAGGCTAGTTGCCCCACCCCTATGATATTATCAGTAAGCTACTGATGTAAGTCACATGGCATACAATACAGAATTAAAGAGGCAGGCTTGTCTCTTGTCATTGACAATATGGGGATGTACAATCAAATCCCCAGTTTCAGCTGTTTTTTATCCATAGAATATGCCCTTTTAAGGTGTTGGCTGGGACTAATTATTATATTAGAGAGACAGGTAACAACCAGCTATTATCTAATGGTCACCTGACATTATTCCTTCTCATTCTCTACTTAGTCTCCCTGACTACCTACCATACATGTTTTCTCTTAAGAGTGCAAGGCACTAATTTTTGGGGGAAAATTGACTGTGTTCTGTAATTGCTTTCTGCTGACTGAGGGGTGGTGGTGGCTGTTCTGTGGGTTTTGTCCTCCTGCCTGCTGTTAGAAGAGAGTATCTTTATAGGTTAATGAAATCGGTATCCAGCAAGGTTCAGGGAAAACAGGAGCAGAAATTTGCCTCTGTCAGGTACCACGGATAGTTAGTATAGGGTCTCCTGTAGAAGGATCATTTTTGAATATTGAAATAACAATGTATCTCACTGAGAATTGTCTGGAGATGATGACCTGAAGGAAAGATAAGGCAAGCAAGTTATTAGATTTAAGAAATGTCAAAATAATTTAAGAGAGTAGTAATAGCACTTAAAAATTCCTCAACTGCCAACACACTGAGGTAACTGGTGGAGATAACCATGTCTACTAAGATATGGGTTGCTAGCTCATTCATTAGGTGCCCAGAATTAGAATATTTGTCCAGATTTTTAATATACCTCTCTTACCAATTATCAGCTGCATCCAAAGATCTCTGGTTAGTTCACAGAAATAAATAGGTAGTCTAAACTGCAGACAGAATCTCAAAACAAAACAAACAAACAAACAAAATCTAATAATCTAGAATCTAATAATAGATGTACTATAGTTATTACAACATAATATGCCCTTTCTAGTCCTTATTTTTATTATTAAAAACAAATAAAAATAGAATGAATTTGTTTCAAAAATAAGTTTTTGTCTTATTATTCCTGGCTTAATTACGTGAATAAAGCACAGCTAGAATATTCCTTTGCCATCTTGGCTGATTTTTATTTTATTATTTTTTTAATTTATCACCATTCCAAGCCTGTTTTCATAAACATCATTTCTGTGATTTAGAAAATGTAAAAGGCTGAATGCAGTGGTTCACACCTGTAGTGCTAATACTTTGGGAGGCCTAGGCAGGTGGCTTACTTGAGCCCAGGAGTTTGACATCAGCCTGGGCAACATATCAAGACCTCTCCCTACAAAATATAATCAAAAAGGACTCATTCCTCAGGCCAAGAATTTAACCCCAGGATATCACTCTGAAAAGACAAAGCCTTTGCTTCTGAGCTACAACATGGGGCAGTCTTTATTACCCTTCCCAGAAGGAGCCTAGAACAGCCAATTTCAAGCTTGCAAGGGCTTCTCACTGCTTGAGAGAATTTTTGAAGCTAA
>NW_016108087.1:30953-36199 GCF_001604975.1 Cebus imitator | reverse complement strand
AGAGAGAGAGAGAGAGAGAGAGAGAACAGGAGTCTTGCTTTGTTGCCCAGGCTAGAATACAGTCTAAAAATGGGTATTGAAAACATCTTTTATGCAAATAATTGTGCTTAACAATGGAAACAGAAAGAAATAATGAAGGAAAATAACAAACAAGCAGCAAACCAATATATCATTTAAACCTGTAAAATGCTATGCAGTTACTGAGAAGTGATTTACTTCCAATTATGTAGTCACTTTTACAATAGGTGTGATGTGGTACTGAGATGAATGTATGTTTTGTGGATTGGAGTGGAGAGTTGTATAAATGTTTATTAAGTTTACTTGTTATGAATCTAAGTTCAAGTCCTGGATATCCTTGTTAATCTTCTGTTTCATTGATCTGTCTAATATTGACAATGTGATGTTAAAGTCTCCCACTATGATTGAAGGGGAGTCTAAGTCTCCTTGTAAGTCAAAGAACTTGCCTTATGTATCTAGATGCTCCTGTATTGGGTGTGTATATATTTAGGATCATTAGCTCTTCTTGTTGCATTGATCCTTTTAGCATTATGTAATGTCCTTCTTTGCCTCTTTTGATTTTTGTTGCTGTAAAGTCTATTTTATCAGAGGTGAGAGTTGTAACTCCTGCTTTTTATTTTTATTTATTTATTTATTTATTTTGCTCTCCATTTGGCTGGTAAATCTTCCTCCATCCCTTTGTTTTGAGTCTTTGTGTATCCCTGCATGTGAGATGGGCCTGGATGCAACATACCAATGGGTTTTGTTTTTTTATCCAATTTGTCTATCTGTGTCGTTTGATTGGTGCATTAAGTCTATTTAAATTTAGGATTGATAATAATGCGTGATTTTAATACTGCCATTTGATGGTAGCTGGCTGCTTTGCCCGTTAGTTGATGTAACTTCTTCATTATGTTGATGCTTTTTACTTTTTTGTATATTTTTGGAATGGCTGATACTGGTTGTTCTTTTCTATGTGTAGTGCTTCTTTCAGAAGCTGTTGTATATCAGGCCTGGTTGTGATGAAATCTCTGGGTACTTGCTTGTTCACAAAAGATTTTACTTTTTCTTCACTTATGAAGCTTAGTTTGGCTGGATATACAATTCTGGGTTGAAAGTTCTTTTCTTTAAGGATGTTGAATATTGGCCCCCACTCTCTTCTGGGTTGTAGAATTTCTGCTGAGAGATGTGCTGTCAGTCTGATGGGCTTCCTTTTGTGGGTAACTTGGCTTTTCTCTCTGGCTGCCCTTAGCATTTTTTCCTTCATCTCAACCCTGGTGAATCTGACGACTATGTGCCTTGGGGTTGCTCTTCTTGAGGATATCTTCACGGTGTTCTCTGTATTACCTGGACTTGAATATTGTCCTCCCTTGCTAAGTTGGAAAAGTTTTCCTGAAGAATATTTTCCAGCTTGGATTCATTCTCTTCGTCACATTTAGGTACACCTATCAATTGTAGATTAGGTCTTTTTACATAGTCCCATATTTCTTGGAGACTTTGCTTGTTCCTTTTTACTCTCTTTTCCCTAATCTTGTCTTCTCATTTTATTTTATTGAGTTGGTCTTCGACCTCTGATATCCTTTCTTCTGCTTGACCAATTCGACTGTTAAAACTTGTGCATACTTCATGAAGTTCTTGTATTGTGTTTTTCAGCTCCATTAATTCACTTACATTCCTCTTTAAATTGTCTATTCTCGTTAGCATTTCGTCAAACCTTATTTCAAGTTTCTTAGTTTCTTTGCATTGGGTTACAGCATGTTCTTTTAGCTCGCAGAACATCTTGGCTTATTTTTATATTGGCTTTGATGGATTTCCATTGCATAAAGAATCTCAGATAAGAATTTTTGTACTTCGGCCAAGATGGCCAAATAGGAACAACCCCAGAGCCACGGTTCCCAGTGAGAGCAATGCAGAAGGTGAGTGTTCTCTGAACTTCCAACTGAGGTACCAGTTTCATCCCAATAGGATTGATTTGGCAGTGGATCAGGCCCAAGGAGGGAAACTGAAGCTAGGTGGAGTGCTGCCTCAAACAGAAAGTGCAACTGCCTGGAAGACTCCCCTCCTGCTGAACAGAGGCCATTGGGAAATTTTCCCCTCTGGCACTCCAGTTCAAATACTACATTTCTACCAAGATTTTTACAATTCACAGACCAGGATATCCCCACTGGGCTTACAAGTGCCATGAGTTACCAGCACAAATCTGGCTGGCTGCTCTGTGCAGCAGCGTGGGCTCTCAGCACAAATCTGGGTGAACGTTTTGTCTGGCACCTTGAGTACCTGTGAGACAAAACTTCCCACTCTCCAGAAATAAGATGAGTTGAAAGCAGGGAGCCAAATCATATGGCTTGGCAGGTCCCACTGTAACAAAGAGCAGCAAACAGAAACCATCTGACTTCAGCCAGAACATCAGTCTAAGCTCCACCCAGGATGATTGAACTTAGTTGGGGTAAAGGCATTCAACATTGCCTAGGTTGTTCTAATCTTACCTGTGTAAACAAAAGAAAGAGAAAATTTACACAGAAGCTGGACTGAGCCTATTGCATACCAGAAGCACTTCTGCAGGCAGACTGTGACTAAAGTACCTTATTGCTGGGCAGGGTATTTCTTAAGAAAAAGGAGAAGCACATCAGGAAACTATAAATAAAACTTCATTTTCCTGAAACAGAGAACCTAGGAAAAGGGGCGACTGTGAGTTTTGCTGCAGCAGACTAAAACGTTTCTGCCTAGCAGCCCTAAAGAGACAACTGAGCTCACAACAGAGCACTTGAGCTTCCATAAGGGAAAGAGAGATCCTCAAGAGATTCCTGATCCCTGTATATCCAAAAAGATTGTTGATACAGGAAAGCTCTGGCTGACATCTGGCAAGTACTCTTATGGGAAAAAAATTACCAAAGGATAGAACAGGCAGAAATCCTTGCTGTTCTGCAGTGCCCATGGATTATTCCCATGCAAGCAATGTCTGGAGTGGACCTTCCACAATTCTACAGCAGAGGGTCCTGATTGGCAGAAGGAAAACTAAAAAACAAAAAGAAATAACTTTAACATCAACATAAAAAATGATCACTCATGAACCCCATCCAAAACCACCAATTTCAAAAACCAAAGATAGATAAACCATGGAGTTGGGAAGAAACTCACCAAAAATAAAATCACCAAAAAACAGAATACCTCTTTTCATCCAAGGGATCACAACTCCTCACCAACAAGGGAACAAAACAGGATGGAGATTGAGTTAGGCAAATTGACAGAAGAAGGCTTCAGAAACTGGGTAATTACCAACTTTGGTGAACTAAAGGAACATGTTCTAACCCAATGCAAAGACACTAAAAACCTTGAAAAGGGTTAGAAAAAATGCTAACTAAAATAACTAGCTTAGAGAAGAACATAAGTGACTTGATATAAACTATGTTTAAACATAAACTGAGAAACACAGCATGAGAACCTCTCAAAGCACACACAAGTTTCAATAGACAAAACAATTAAGCAGAAAAAATAATATCAGAGATGGATTATGAACTCAATGAAATAAAATGAGAAGGCAAGATTAGAGAAAAGAGAAAGAAAGGAAATGAACACAGCCTCCAGGAAATATAGGATTATGTGAAAATATCTAATGTATGTTTGATCAGTGTACTTGAATATGACAAGTAGAATTCATCCAGCTGGAAATCGCTTTTCAGGATATTATTCAAGAGAAATTTCTCAGGCAGCCCAATAGAAAGGTCAGGTCACCCACAAAGGGAAACTCATCAGACTTACAGAGGATCCCTCAGCAAAAAACACTACAAGCCAGAAGAGATTGGGGACCAATATTCAGCTTCCATAAAGAAAAGAACTTTCAACCCAGAATCTCACGTCCAGACAAACTAAGCTTAATAAGGGAAGGAGAAATAAAATCTTTTATAGTCAAGTAATTGCTGAGAGATTGTGTCACCCCAAGACTTGCCTTACAAGAGATCCTTTAAAAAGCACTAAACATGGGAAGGAACAACCAGTAACAGCCATTGCAAAAACATACCAAATGGTAAAGGCAAAGGATTCAATGAAGAAACTGCATCAACTAATGGACAAAACAACAAGCTAGTATCAGAATCACGGGAACAAATTCACACTTAACAATATTAACGTTAATGTAAATAACCTCAATACCCCAAACTGCACTGACTAGCAAATTGGATTAAAAACTCAAGACAATCGGTGTGCTTTATTCAGGTGACCCATCTCTCATGCAAAGACACACATAAACTCAAAATAAAGAGATGAAAGAAGATTTACCAAGAAAATGGAGAACAACAACAAGAAATAAACAGGGGTTACAATCCTAGTCTCTGATAAAACAGACTTTACATCAAAAAGATCAAATGAGACAAAAAGATGATTACATAATGATACAGGAATTAATGCAAGAACAGGTAACTATTCTAAATATATATTCACCCAAAACAAGAGCACCCATTCATTATGCAAGTTCTTAATGACCTGCAAAGAGACTTACAGTCCCACACAGTAATAGTGGGAGACTTCAACTCTCCACTGACAATATTAGACAGATCAACGAGACACAAATTAACAGGGATATTCAGAACTTGCAGATCTGGAGCAAGTGTACCTGATAGATAACTGCAGAACTCTCCATCACCAATCCACAGAATATACATTCTTCTCAGTACCACATGGCACTTACTCTAAAATTAAAGATATAATTGGAAGTAAATTACTATTTAGAAAATATTTTAAAAAAAGAAATCATAACAGTCTCTCAGACCACAATGCAATGCAATTACAACTCAGGATTAAGAAACTCACCCAAAATCAAACAACTACATGGAAACGTATCAAACTGCTCCTGAATGACAACTGGATAGACAATTCAATAAAGGCAGAAATGAAGATGGTCTTCAAACTAATGAGAACAAAGACGCAACATATCATAATCTCTTTTTTTCCCCCCATTAATTTATTTTATTGCATTTTAGGTTTTGGGGTACATGTGAAGAACATGTAAAATTGTTGCATAGGAACACACCTGGCAGTGTGATTTGCTGCCTTCCTCCCCATCACCTACATCTGGCATTTCTCCCCTTGCTATCTCTCCCCAGCTTCCCACCCCCCACCGTCCCTCCCCTATTTCCTCCCAACTGACCCCAGTGTGTAGTGCTCCCCTCACTGTCTCCATGTGTTCTCATTGTTCAACATCCACCTATGAGTGAGAACATGCAGTGTTTGATCTTCTGCTCTTCTGTCAGTTT
>NW_016108087.1:28338-29451 GCF_001604975.1 Cebus imitator | reverse complement strand
TTTCTCCATCTGTTTGTGTCCTCTCTTATTTCGTTGAGCAGTGGCTTGTAGTTCTCCTTGTAGAGGTCCTTTACATTCCTTGTTAGTTGTATTCCTAGGTATTTTATTCTCTTTGTGGCAATTGTGAATGGAAGTTTGTTCTTGATTTGGCTCTCTTTAAGTCTGTTATTGGTGTATAGGAATGTACGTGATTTTTGCACATTGATTTTATATCCTGAGGCTTTGCTGAACTTGCTTATCAGTTTCAGGAGGTTTGGGGCTGAGACGATGGGGTCTTCTAGATATACAATCATGTCGTCTGCAAATAGAGACAATTTGACTTCCTCTTTTCCTATTTCAATGCCCTTTATTTCTTTTTCTTGCCTGATTGCTCTGGCTAGAAATTCTAATACTATATTGAATAGCAGTGGTGAGAGAGGGCATTCTTGTCTGGTGCCACATTTCAAGGGGAATGCTTCCAGTTTTTGCCCATTCAAAATGATATTGGTTGTTCGTTTGTCATAAATAGCCTTTATTATTTTGAGATACGTTCCATCGATACCTAGCTTATTGAGGGTTTTTAGCAAAAGGGCTGTTGAATTTTGTCAAAGACCTTCTCTGCATCAATTGAGATAATCCTGTGGTTTTTGTCTTTGGTTCTGTTTATGTGGTGAATTACGTTTATAGACTTGTGTATGTTGAACCAGCCTTACATCCCCGGGATGAAGCCTACTTGATCATGGTGGATAAACTTTTTGATGTGCTGTTGCAATTGGCTTGTCAGGATTTTATTGAAGATTTTTGCATCTATGTTGATCATGGATATTGGCCTAAAGTTTTCTTTTCTTGTTGAGTCTGTGCCGGGTTTTGGAATCAGGATGATGTTGGTGTCATAAAATGATTTGGGAAGAATTCCCTCTTTTGTATTGTTTGGAATAGTTTCAGAAAAAATTATACCAGCTCCCCTTTGTATGTCTGGTAGAATTCAGTTGTGAACCCATCTGGACCTGGGCTTTTTTTGGGTGGTAAGCTCTTAATTGCTGCCTCAACTTCAGACCTTGTTATGGGTCTGTTCAGGGTTTTGGCTTCTTCCTTGTTTAGGCTTGGCAGGAGGCAAGTGTCCAGGAATTTATC
>NW_016108087.1:22182-24691 GCF_001604975.1 Cebus imitator | reverse complement strand
AAAAAGCCTAAAAAGAAAAAACAATGCAGAAGCAAGAAGTCAGACAATATTTGCTGCTTTAAAAGTGTTCCAAACTTTCCAGTTTGCTCTAAGGACACTTTCCTTGTAACTATAATCAGTGCAGAAGGCCAAGCAACTGGAAAGCAAGCTGTCCCAATGATATAAACAAAACAAAACAAAAAGACTCATACATGTTGCCCTCTCTGTGAAAATCTCAGAAATGGAAAACAAAACTGCCTTGAAAGCTAATGGATCCTGGGACAGAGTCCCAATCCCTGATGTCCTGGAGATACAGAGGCTCATTGATATAGCTGGCTTTCAATTCAGTCATTGTCATTAACAAGATAAAGTCAAGAGCAACTTTGGATACATTAGATACAACTAACCTTTATTTTCCAAGTTTAAAAAGCTGCCTAATCTGAGCTAATCCCTGAGTAACTCTCCTCAAAATTCTCTTAACTAATGGGGGCAAATGACTGCCTTTTGTATTAGTTCTTTCTCATATTTCTCTGAAGAAATATCTAAAACTAATTAATTTATAAAGAAAAAGAGGTTTAAAAACTCACATATCCACATGACTAGAGAGACCACATATTCATGGCAGAAGGTGAAGGAGCAAAGGCACATCTTAGATGACAACAGGCAAGAAAACATGTGCAGGAAACTGCCTTGTTCAAACCATTAGATCTCATGAGGCTTATCATGAAAACAGCTTGAAAAAAAATTTTAAATAAAATAAAATGAAAATAAAACATGCCCATGATTTACTTGGTTACTCCAATGATATGCAATGGTCATTGGAGCTAAAATTTAAGAACCATAAAATCCTTTATTTGAAAAAAAAATTACTGGTATTAGATAGATATGGGTAGGGGAAGAGAGGGCTCTTCCCATCCCCACCCACTAGGAATGTTAGTTGATGGTATGTATAGTATCACACTGCCTCTCTAAATATGGCAATTCTGAAGCTCACTTACAGTGTCATGAAGAGGCCATTTGCTGATGATTCACAACCATTAACATTAAAGTGTTCACTGAATTAAGATGTTGGAGAAAAGGAACTTCCTAGGCATACACAGTAGAGATAAAACATAACCTTCTGAGTACACTGAAACAAATAAACAAACAGGCGAGGATCGATCCAAGATGGCCATTTAGGAACTGCTCAGGATTGCAGCTCTCAGTGAAAGCATAGAGGGTGAGTGGACACCACATTTTTATTGCCCACAGACTAGGAAATTCCCAGGGGGAGGAGCTCAACAGGTCGTCAGCACGGCTGTTTCAGCCAGCACGGGTGTGATGGCTGGAGCGGCTGCTTTGCCCCGTGTGGCTCCTTTGTCAGTGCCCTGGAGCAGCGGTTCTCCATACAAAATACACTGGTCTGGGTGCCCATTTGGCTGGTGATTGGAGCCACGGGGAGTCCCCCATTCATCTGTTTAAAAAGGGAACTGAGCAGGGAACCAGGACAGTAGATTCCAGGGCAAAAATAGTGCCATGAATCTCAGTGCCACTGTTTAAGCCAGCACAGTGAGTTGTTGCACGGGAAAAAACACACACCGTGTCACCTCTTCAACAGGCGACTGGAACACCAACTTAAAAAAATAAAAAAAGGCTCTGAGACAGGAAGCCAGGTGATCAGGCTCGGCTGGTCTCACCCCCACAAAAGAACAACAATCAGAAACTCTGGATTGAGAGTTTCACAGCAAGCAGAGCTGAACCTGGGATGGTGCAGCTCTGTGTGGGAGGTACGTCCGCCATTGCCAAGGCAGCCCACCACTATGGAGGTAGTCAGCCAATACTAAGGCAGCCCACAATTGCCAAGGCAACCCACCATTGCTGAAGCAGCCCACTATTGCGACGGCAACCCACCACTACAGAGAGACTCAGCCTTAACACAGGAGGGCCACCCTTGCCAAGGCAGTTCTAACTACACTCACAAAAACAGGACTGCAGGGAAGTTCTCTTGGCAGCTAGGCAGAGCCCACAGCAGTTCAGCAAAGCCTGTACAGGCAGGCAGTGACTTGGCTGCCTCCTCGCTGGGCAGGGCAGCTCTGAAGGAAAAAAAAAAGAAGGCAGCAGCATAATGGAAACTAATAAAGCCCTCAGTCCCTGGTACAGCCTGGAAACAAAAAGCAGTTTATGAGTTTGGCTGCAGCAGACCTAAACGTGCCTGCCCAGCAGCTCTGAATGAACAACGGAGATCACAGCTCAGCATTTGAGGTCCTATAAAGAAGAGACTGTCTCCGAAAGCAGCTCCCTGACCCCCATATATCCAAGGAGCCACCTCATAAAGGAGAGATCAGATTGACACTTGGTGGGCATATTTCTGGGACAAAGACAGCAGAAGAAGAAAACTGGTAATAACCCTTACTGTTCAGCAGCTGCTGCAGGTGAACCCCAGGCAAGCAGGGCCTGGAGTGGACCTCAGCAGACCTACAGCAGAGGGGCCAGACTGTCAGAAGGAAAACTAAGAAACAGAAATAACCTCATCATCAACAAACAGAACGTC
>NW_016108087.1:8726-20876 GCF_001604975.1 Cebus imitator | reverse complement strand
AGTCTCATCTCTGATAAATTAGGCTTTAAAGCAACAAAGATCAAAAGAGACAAAGAAGGATATTACATAATGGTAGAACTATCAATGCAACAAGAAGAGCTAACAATCCTAAATATATATGCACCCAATACAGGAGCATACCACATCACACCTACTCTAAAATTGACAACAAAATTGGGAGTATATCACTTTTCACTTGCTCTTGAATGTTGACTGGATAAACAATGAAATGAAGACAGAAATAAAGATGTTCTTTGAAACCAATGAGAATGAAGACACAATGTACCAGAATCTCTGGGACACATAAAAAGCAGTCTCTAGAGGAAAATATACAGCAATAAGTGCCCACATGAGAAGCAAGGAGAGATCAAAAATTGACACCCTATTGTCAAAACTGAAAAAGCTAGAGGAGCAAGATAAAAAAAACACAAAGTCTAGCAGAAGACAAGAAATAGCTAAGATCAGAGCAGAACTGAAGGAGATAGAGACACAAAAAACCCTTCAAAAATCAATAAATCCAGGAGCGGGTTTTTTGAAAAGATCAACAAAATAGACAGACCACTAGCCAGATTAATACAAAAGAAAAGAGAGAATAACCAAATTGATGCAATAAAAAACGATAAAGGGGATATCACCACAGATTCCACAGAAATTCAAACCATCATCAGAGATTATTACAAACAACACTATGCACACAAACTAGTAAACCTGGAAGAAATGGATAAATTCCTGGACACTTGTCTCCTCCCAAGCCTACGCCAGGAAGAAGCCGAAACCCTGAACAGACCCATAACAAGGTCTGAAGTTGAGGCAGCAATTTAGAGCTTACCACCCAAAAAAAGCCCAGGTCCAGACGGGTTCACAGCCGAATTCTACCACACATACAAAGAGGAGCTGCTACCATTCCTTCTGAAACTATTCCAAACAATACAAAAGAGGGAATTCTTCCCAAATCATTTTGTGAGACCAACATCATCCTGATTCCAAAACCCGGCAGAGACTCAATAAAAAAGAGAACTTCAGGCCAATATCCATGATCAACATAGACGCAAAAATTTTCAATAAAATACTGACAAGCCGATTGCAACAGCACATCAAAAAGCTTATCCACCATGATCAAGTTGAATTCATCCCAGGGATGCAAGGCTGGTTCAACATATGCAAGTCTATAAACGTAATTCACCACATAAACAGAACCAAAGACAAAAACCACATGATTATCTCAATTGATACAGTGAAGGCCTTTGACAAAGTTCAATAGTCCTTTATGCTAAAAACCCTCAATAAACTAGGTATCGATGGAACGTATCTCAAAATAATAAAAGCTCTTTACGCAAACCAACAACCAATATCATACTGAATGGGCAAAAACTGGAAGCATTCCCCTTGAAATGTGTCACCAGAAAAGGATGCCCTCTCTCACCACTCCTATTCAATATAGTGCTAGGTGTTCTAGCTAGAACAAATAGGCAAGAAAAAAAAAAGTGTATTCAAGTAGAAAAGGAGGAAGTCAAATTTTCTCTATTTGCAGACGATATGATTATATATCAAGAAGACCACATTGTCTGAGCCCCAAATCCCCTGAAACTGATAAGCAAGTTCAGTAAAGTCTCAGGATACAAAATCAGTGTGCAAAAATCACATGCATTTTATACATCAATAACAGACTTAAAGAGAGCCAAATCAAGAACAAAATTCCATTCACAATTGCCACAAAGAGAATACAATACCTAGGAATACAACTAACAAGGAACGTAAAGGACCTCTTCAAGGAGAACTACAAGCCATTGCTGAATGAAATAAGAGAGGACACAAACAGATGGAGAAACATTCCATGCTCCTGGAGAGGAAGAAGCAATGTCTTGAAAATGGCCATACTGCCCAAAGTAATTTACAGATTCAATGCTATCCCCACAAGCTACCAATGACCTTAACAGAACTGGAAAAAAATCACCTTAAATTTCATATGGAACCAAAAGAGAGCCTGCATGGCCAAGTCAATTCTAAGCAAAAAGAACAAAGCGGGAAGCATCACACTACGGGACTTCAAACTATACTACAAGGCTACAGTAATCAAAACAGCATGGTACTGGTACCAAAACAGAGATATCGACCAATGGAACAGAACAGAGGTCTCAGAGGCAATGCAACAGATCTACAGCCACCTGATCTTTGACAAACCAGGCAAAGAAGCAATGGGGAAATGATTCCCTGTTCAGTAAGTGGTGTTGGGAAAGCTGGCTAGCCATGTGCAGAAAGCAGAAACTGGACCCCTTCCTGACACCTTACACTAAAATTAACTCCAGATGGATTAAAGGCTTAAGCATAAGACCTAACACCATCAAAACCCTAGAAGAAAATCTAGGCAAAACCATTCAGGACGTAGGTGTAGGCAAGGACTTCATGTCCAAAACACCAAAAGCATTGACAACAAAAGCCCAAATAGACAAATGGAACCTGATCAAACTCCACAGCTTCTGTGCAGCAAAAGAAACAATCATTAGAGTGAATTGGCAACCAACAGAATGGGAAAAAAATTTTGCAGTTTACCTATCTGACAAAGGGCTGATATGCAGAATTTACAAAGAACTAAAACAGATTTACAAGAAAAAAACTAACAAGCCCATTCAAAAGTGGGCAAAGGATATGAATAGACACTTTACAATAGAAGACATATGTGAAGCCAACAAGCATATGAAAAAATGCTCAGTGTCACTGGTCATCAGAGAAATGCAAATCAAAACAACATTGAGATACCATCTCACACCAGTTCCAATGGCAATCATTAAAAAATCTGGAGACAATGGATGCTGGAGAGGATGTGGAGAAATAGGAACAATTTTGCACTGTTGGTGGGAGTGTAAATTAGTTCAACCATTGTGGAAGACAGTGTGGTGATTCCTCAAGGGCCTAGAAATAGAAATTCCATTTGATCCAGCAATCCCATTACTGGGTATATATCCAAAGGATTACAAATCGTTCTACTATAGGGACACGTGCACACGAATGTTCATTGCAGCACTGTTTACAATAGCAAAGACCTGAAACCAACCCAAATGCCCATCGACAATAGACTGGATAGGGAAAATGTGGCACATATGCACCATGGAATATTATGCAGCCATCAAAAACGATGAGTTTGGGTCCTTTGTAGGCGTATGGATGAACCTGGAAACCATCATTCTCAGCAAACTGACAGAAGAGCAGAAGATCAAACACTGCATGTTCTCACTCATAGGTGGATGTTGAACAATGAGAACACATGGACACAGGGAGGGAAGCACTACACACTGGGGTCAGTTGGGGGGAAAAGGGGAGGGACGGTGGGGGGTGGGGAGGTGGGGAGAGATAGCAAGTGGAGAAATACCAGATATAGGTGATGGGGAGGAAGGCAGCAAATCACACTGCCACGTGTGTACTTATGCAACAATTTTGCATGTTCTTCACATGTACCCCAAAACCTAAAATGCAATAAAATAAAAAAATGGAAAAAAAAAACAAATAAACAAACAAAGCTGCAGTTAGACAACTCTAAAAATTTGTAAACACACTTCCTGTGCTATAATCCCCCAGGCAGGAGGGACAGTGCACATTTGGGAAACCCACCCTAAGGGAAGAATTATAGGTAAGAGGCAAATCTATAAGACTCTAGGAACTAAGCTAATCTTTTAACTTTCACCATGCCTGTTTGTGTATCTCCCAAGCAGACGTTTTTGCTGTTGTTCTTCTATAAAAAGACTTTTAGAATAAATTTCCACTCCTGCTCTGAAACTTGTCTAATTGTCTTTCTGCTTTATTTCTCTCACTCAAATACTTTTAAATGAAAAGAAAGGAGCTGAAATTGCTGCAGGCAAATCTAGTTATGCCCATAGTAACTCAGGTAACTTGGATTCCTGTCACAAATTACTTCTTTGTGCACATAATTCAGACAGCTTTCTAACGATAAGTATCTTCATACTTTACCTTTTTTGGCTGAAGATATCCAAACCTCATGGATGACATCTCCTGACCCTCTGCTTTCTCCATATATGTTCTGAGATGGCCATGTGCCGACATCAAAAATTCTGCCTTGAGAGCAAGACTGTTTCTTTGTTTTGCGTGTGACATAACTTCTTGAACACAAACTTTCTTCACTTACCTTAAGCTCTCTTTATTTGTATGACAATAAAAGCATGTGGTTTCTTTGGATATCCCTTGAAGTTTATATTTAGTTCTGTAAGCTCAGTTGACCCTTAGTCCTTCCCCTGCTATTGCTGTGTACTAAAATTTTCTCTTCTTCATTACATACACTGATTGGTTATAAGAACAGCTTTGTCAGGTTCTTATAACCCACCATGTGCTTTTCATTCCTGTTATGCCCCAGGGCCATTTGTGAAGGCTTTTAAAATTAGCTTGTTGGTTCACAGGCAAGATGGCTGAATAGAGGCAGTTTTGGTGCACAGGTCCCAGTGAGATCAATGAAGAAAGCGAGTGATTTCCACATTTCCAACTAAGGGATCACCACTCCACACCAGCAAGAAATTAAAATTGGGAGGAGAATGAGTTTGATGAATTGACAGAAGTAGACTTCAGACGGTGAGTAATAACAACCTTCTCTGAGTTAAAGGAGCATCCTCTCACCCAATGCAAAGAAGCTAAGAACCTTTAAATAGGGTTACATGAAATGCTAACCAGGTTAGAGAAGAACATATATGAGCCGTTATAGCTGAAAAACAGCACAATAATTTCCTGTATGATTCACAAGTTTCAATAGCCAAAATACTCAAATGGAAGAAACGATATCAGAGATTGAAAATGAACTCAATGAAACAAGCAAGAAGCCAAGATTAGAGAACAAAAAGTAAAAAGAAATGCCCAAAGCCTCTAAGAAATATATAATTACGTGATTTTTTCCAGTTCTGTGAAGAAGGTCATTGGTAGCTTGATGGGGATAGAAAGACCAAATCCACGTTTGATTGATGTACCTGAAAGTGAAGGGGAGGATGAAACTAATAATGTAACCAATGGACAACACTCTTCATGATGTTATCTAGGAGAACTATTCCAAACTATGAAGGCAGGAAAACATTCAAATTCAGGAAACACAGAGAACATCACAAAGATAATCCTCAGGGAGAGGAACCCAAAGACATAGAGTAGCCAGAATTACCAAGGTTTAAATTAGGAAAATAAATGCTAAGAGCAGCCAGAAAGGTTGGTTTACCCAGAAAGGGAAGCCTATCAGAATAACAGTGTATCTCTCTGCAGAAACCCTACAAGTCAGAAGAGAGTGGGGGTAAATATTCAACATTCTTAAGAAAAAGAATTTTCAATCCAGAATTTTACATATGGCCAGACTAAGATTCATAAGTGAAGGAAAAATAAAATCCTTTACAGACAGGCAACTGCTGAGAGATTCTTTCACCACCAGGTCTCTCCTACAAGAGTTCCTGAAGAAATAACTAAATATGAAAAGGAAAAGCCAGTATCAGCCACTGCAAAAAATATGCCAAATTGTAAAGAGCATTGACATTAGAAAGAAGCCGCATCAATTAATGGGCAAAACAACAGCTAGCATCATAATGGCAGGATCAAATTGCCAAATAACAATATTAACCTTAAAAGTAAATGGGCTAAATGCCCCAATTAAAAGACAGAAACTGGCAAATACACCCATCAATGTGCTGTATTCAGGAGACTTACCTCACTTGTGAGGACACAGCTAGGCTCAAAATAAAGGGATAGCAGAAGATAATAGAGAGTAAATAAAAAGCAGGATTGCAATATTACTCTGATAAAACAGACTTTAAACCAAGAAAGATCAAAAAAGACAAAGAATGGCATTGCATAATGGTAAAGGAATCAATGCAACAAGAACTAACTATCCTAAATATATATGCACCCAACTCAGGAGCACCCAGGTTTATAAAGCAAGTTCTTAGAGACCTACCAAAAGATTTAGACTCTCACACAATAATAATGGAAAACTTTAACATCCTACTGTCCATATTAGACAGATTAATAACAGAGAAAATCGACAAGCATATCCAGTACTTGAACTCAGATCAGCATCAATTGGATGTAATAGACAACCACAGAATGCTCCAACTCAAATTGACAGAATACACATTTTTCTGATCACCATATCATATCTATTCTAAAAATGACTACATAATTGGAAGTAAAACACTCCTCAGCAAATGCAACAAATGGAAATTATAACACACAGCCTCTCAGACTGCAGTGCAATCAAATCAGACCTCAGGATTAAGAAACTCACACAAAAATGCACAACCACCTGAAAACTAAACATTCTGCTTCTGAATGGCTACTGAATAAAAGATGAAATTAAGGCAAAAATAAAGGTGTTCTTGGAAACTAATAAGAACAAAGACACAGCCTACCATAATTTCTGTGACCTATGTAAAGCAGGGTGTAGAGGGAAATTTATAGCATTACATGCCCAAAAGAGAAAGCAGAAAATATCTAAAGTTGACACCCTAATGTTAAAATCAAAAGAACTAGAATAGCAAAAACAGACAAATTTAAAAGTCAGCAGAAAAAAGGAAATAACTAAGATCACAGAAGAACGGAAGAAGATAGGCATGAAAAACCATAACAAAACAAAACAAAAAAGTAATGAATCCAAGTGATTGTTTTTAGAAAACATCAACAAAATAGATAGACTGCTAGCCAGACTAATAAAAAAGAGAGCAGAATCAAACAAATGCAATAAAAACTGATAAAGGTGATATTATTACTGATCCCATAGAAATACAAACTACCATCAGAGAATATGATAAACACCTCTATAAAAAATAAACCAGAAAATCTGGAAGAAATAAATAAATTTGTGAACACTTAAGCCCTCCCAAGACTAAATCAGAAAGAAGTAAAATTTCTAAAAAGACCAATAATAAGGTCTAAAATTGAGGCAGCAATTAGTAGCCTACCAAGCAGAAAAAGTCCAATACTAGATCGTTTCACAACTGCATTTTACAAAAAGTACAAAAAGGAGATGGTTCCATTCCTACTTAACCTGTTTCAAATAATAGAAAAAGAGAGAATCCTCCCTAACCCATTTTATGAAGCCAATATCAAACTTATATCAAAACCTGGCAAAGATAAAACTAGAAAATAAAATTTTTGTCCAATATCTTTGATGAACATCAGTGTGAAAATACTCAATAAAATACCAGCAAACCAAATCTCACAGAAAATCAAGAAGCATATTCGCCATGATCAAGTCTGCTTCATCCCTGGGATGCAAACTTGGTCCAATACAAACAAATCAATAAATGTAATGAATCACATATACAGAACAAAAGACAAAAACCACATGATTATCTAAATAGATGCAGAGAAGACTTTCAACAAAACTCAGCAACACTTCGGGCTAAAAATTCTCAGTAAAGTAGAGATTGATGAAAAGTATCTCAATATAATAAGAGCTATTTATAAAAATCCAACAGCAAATATACTAAATTGCAAAAATTTCATGTATTCCCTTAGAAAACAGGCACAAGACAAGGACACCTTCTCTCACCACTCCTATTCAACATAATATTAAAAGTTCTAGTCAGGGCAATCAGGCTAGAGAAAAAAATAAATAGTATTCAAATAGATAAAGAGGAAGTCAAATTGTCTCTATTTGCAGAAGATATGATTGCCTATGTAGAAGACCCCATCATCTGAGCCCAAAATCTTCTTAAGATGATAAGCAACTTCAGCAGTCTCAGAATACAAAATTAATGAGCAAAACTCACAAGCATTCTATACACCAGTAACAGACAAACAAAGAGCCAAATCTGACTGATCTTCAATTTGCAAATGCCACAAAGAGAATTGAACACCTAGGAATACAACTTACAAAAGATGTGAAGGACTTTTTCAGGAAGAACTACAAACTACTGATCAAGGAAACAAGAGAGACCACAAACAAATCTGAAAACATTTCATGTTCATGATTAGAAAGAATCAATATAGTGAAAATGATCATACTCCCCAAGGTAATCTATAGATGCAATTCTATTTCGATCAAGCTACCATTGACTTTCTTCAAAAAATTGAAAAGATACACACAATTTAAAAAAACAAACAAAAACACCTTAAATTTTACATGGAGCTTAAATAAAGGCCACATAGCCATGAAAATTTCTAAAAAACAAACCAACAACAACAAGAAAAACTAGAGACACTACACTACCTGACTTCAAACTATACTACATGGCTACAATAATCTAAACATCATGGCACTGTTATAAAAACAGATATATAGACCAATGAAACAGAACAGCAGCCTCAGAGACAATACCGCACACTTACAACCATCTGATTTTTGACAAACCTGACAAAAACAAGCAATGGGGAAGGGGTTCTCTGTTAAATAACTGGTGTTGGAAAAACTGGCTAACTATATGCAGAAAGCTGAAACTAGGTTTTTTCCTTATGCCTTATACAAAAGATACTCAAGATGGATTAAATATTTAAACGTAAGACCTAAAACCATAAAAACCCTAGGATAAAAACCTAGGCAATACCATTCAGGAGACGGGTATGGATAAAGACTTTGTGACTAAAACACCAAAAGCAGTGGCCAAAAAAAAAGACAAAATAGACAAGATCTAATTAAACTAAAGAACGTCTGTACAGCAAAAGAAGCTATCATCAGAGTAAACCAGCAACCTACACAATGAGAGAAAATTTTTGCAGTGTACCCATCTGACAAAAAGCTTACATCTAGAATTTACACAGAACTTAAACAAATTTACAGGACAAAAACAAACAACCCTATCAAAAAGTGGTCAAAGAATATGAACAGACACTACTCAAAAGAAGACATATATGCAACCAACAAACATATTTTAAAAACACTGTTCATTAGAAAAATTCAAATTAGAACCATATAAAGATGCCATCTCATGCAAGATAGAATGGCGATCATTAAAAAGTCAAGACACAAGAGATGCTAGAGAGGATGTAGAACAATGGAAACACTTTTAAATTGTTGGTGAGAGTGTAAGCAAGTCCAACCATTATGTAAGACAATGTGGTAAGTCCAAAAAATTATGAATTACTCTGTTATAAAGACACATGCACATGCATGTTTATTGCAGCACTCTTCACAATGCCAAAATCTTGGAAGCAACCCAAATGCTTATTAATGATAGATTGGATATAGAAAATGTGTACATATACACCATGGCACATATATACTATGCAACCATAAAAAAAGGATGAGTTAATATCATTTGCAGGGACATGGATTAAGCTGGAAACCATCATTCTCAGAAAACTAGCATGAGAACAGAAAACCAAAGACAACAGGTTCTCATAAGTGGAAGTTGAACAATGAGAATACAGGGACACAGGAAGGAGAACACAATACAGCAGGAACTCATGGGAGGTGTGGGTCTAGGTGAGGTATAGCATTAAAAGAAATACCTAATGTAGATAATGTGATGTATGCAGCCAACCACCATGACATATACATTATTATGTTACAAACCTGCATGCTCTGTACACATACCCCAGAACTTAAAGTTAAATAAATTAAATAGATAAATAAATAAATAATCAGCTTGTTCTTTTGCATAGGTCTTTATTCTGATTTTTTAAGGACTCCATCAAACTTGATTTTTAATTTAGTACTGCTTTGAAAGAAGGATACATTCTTACTGTAATTCTGTAATTTTCTACTCCTCCAGCAATTGCTCCATTACATCTAGCCCTCTTAAATCCATGGGCTGCTCTTGTGTAAGCATACAAGCTCTCTCCATTAGTAATCTTTTGTTTTCTTCTATTTTCCACTACAGACTCCATTTTTGTAATTGCTTTCATGTTCCTCTCAACACACATCAACTCCTGTTAAGTCATATTCTAAGAAAGGAAATTCCAGGTTTTGTGGCAGTTAACTTAAAAACAAGCTTCTAAAAAAAGAGATTGTTATTTTATTACAAAAATACCTTAAATGAGAGTGACTATAAGTTTGTAAAGATAAGAATATATTCTTTCCCAAGGCTGAACCAATGAGATGGAGACAAGGGTAATTTCCAGCCTAACACGCTGCCATTGGAATAAGGATGAAAGGCTTAGGGGATACATGGTAAAGATGAGTTAAGGTCAGAATCCCAAAGACAAACAAGATTTCTACTGCCCACTCAAGTATCTACTCTGTGGTCAGATAAGTAATTATGGTGAGATGAAGACCAGTTATGTCCAGGACTTCAAGGATGGACAAGGGTCCTTCTGTTCATTTAAGTATCTCCTCCTTCTCGAATGGGTAATAGCAATGAGATAGGAACAAAGGTAATTTGATCAAGCGTGGTTCCCAGGACCAAAGGTATACAGTAAAATTTCATTAAGTAGGGAACCCAGAATGAAGGGTACATCATAAAGACTGGTTAAGTCTGGAACTCAGAACAATGGGGAATGTCGCATTAAAAATAATGAGAAAAAAAAGAAGAAATGCCTTATAATATGGTTTGGTTCTGCGTGTCCATTCAAATCTCATCGTGTATCTCCCATAATTTCCATGTGTTGTAAAAGAGGGTCAGTGGGAGGTGACTGAATAATGGGGATGGGTCATTTTTGTGCTGTTCTTATAGTTAATGGATCTAATGAGATCTGATGGTTTTTAAAAGTAGGAATTTTACTGCTCAAGCCTTTTTTGTCTCCTGCCATCTATGTCAACTATAACTTTCTCCTTCTTGCCTTCCACCATAATTTTGAAGTTTTCTTAGCCCCACAAAACTGTAAATACCCACCTGAAAATGTAAAAGCAACTTTGGAACTGGATAAAAAGCAGAAGTTGCATAAGTTTTGGGGGCTCAGAAGAAGATAAGAAAATTTGGGAAATTTTGGAATAAGTCTCTAGAGAGACTTATGGAATGGCTTTGCCCAAATTACTGATAACAATATGGACAATAAGGTCCAGGCTGAGGTAGTCTCAGATGAAAATAAGAAACTTGTTGGAAACAGGAGCAAAGATGACTCTTGGTATGTCTAAGCAAAGAGATTCGCAACATTTTGGCCCCACCCTAGATATTTGTGAAATTTTGAACTTGATAAACATGATTTATGGTATCTTGCAAAATAAATTTCTAAGTAGCAGAGCATTTCACATGTGACTTGGGTACTGTGAAAAGCATTCAGTTTTATGAAAGGACAGCATAAAAGCTTGAAAATTTCTATTGCAACCTGTCAATGTAATAGGAAAGAAAGCTTCATTTTCTGGGAAGAAATTCAAGCTGGCAGCAAAAATTTTCATAAATAATGATAAACCAAATGTTAATTTGCAATACAATAAAAATAATATCTCTAGTACATGTCAGAGGTATTCCCAGAGCCCCTACCATCACAGCCCTGGAGGCCTAGGAGTGAAAAAAATAATTTCATGGGACAGACCCACAGTTCCAGTGCTGTTTACCCTAAATTTCAGCCACTCAAGACATGGCTGAAGGGGGCAAGTGCAGAATTCAGGCCAGAGCTTCAGGAGGTTCTTGGCAGCTTTTTTGTGGTGCTGAGCCTGCAAGTAAACAAAAGTTAAGGTTTGGGGTATGGAAATCCCGAATAGATTTCAGAGGATATATGGAAAACCATAGATATCCATGGCGATGTTTGCTGCAGGGGCAGGGCTCTCATGAAGAACCTGTGTTAGAACAATGCAAAAGGGAAATGTTTGGTTGGAGCCCCCACACAGAGTTCCTACATGAACAACCCATAGTGGAGATGTGAAAAAAGAGCCACCATCCTCCAGAACACAGAATGATAGATCCACTGACAGCTTGCATTGTCTACCTGGAAAAACTTCATACACTTAGTGCCAACCCATTGAAACAGTTTAGAAAGAGGTTGTACCATAAAAAGCCATGTGGGCAAAACTGCCTAAAACCATTGGAATCTACGTTTGCATCAGCATCAAGTAAATATTAAATTTTTAATACTTTATAATATTAAATACTTGACCTGGATGTGAGACATGGAGTCAAAGGAGGATGATATTGGAGTTTTAACATTTGACTGCCTCATTAGATTTTGGGCTTGCATGGGGCCTATACCATCTTTGTTTTGCCATTTTTTTCCATTTGAAATGGCTGTGTTTACCTGAAGCCTGTATCCCCTTTGCATCTCAGAAGTAACTAACATGATTTTGGTTTTTTTTTTTTTTTT
>NW_016108087.1:5317-8700 GCF_001604975.1 Cebus imitator | reverse complement strand
GGAGCGATTCTGTCTCTCTCTGTTTCTTTTTTTTGATATGTAGTTTCACTCTTGTTACCCAGGCTGGAGGGCAATGGCACGATCTCGGCTCACTATAACCTCTGCCTCCTGCCTCTGAGGTTCATGCAATTCTCCTGCCTCAGCCTCCTGAGTAACTGGGATTACAGGCTTGCACCACCATGCCCAGCTAATTTTTTGTATTTTTAGTAGAGACGGGGTTTCACCATGTTGACCATGGATGGCCTCGATCTCTTGACTTCGTGATCTGCCTGCCTTGGCCTCCCAAAGTGCTGGAATTACAGGCGTGAGCCACTGGGCTGGCCTTGCTTTTGATTTTTACATGCTCATGGCTGGAAAGAACTTGCCTTGTATTGAATGAGAATTTAAACTGCGGACTTTTGAGTTAATGTTGAAATGATGTAAGACTTTTCGGGACCATTAGGAATGCAGAATTGGCTTTTAAATGTGAAGATATAAGATTGTGGAGGAGCCAGTGGTGGAGTCATGTGAATTGGCTCTTTGTCACCACCCAAATCTCATATTGTAGCTCCCATAATTCACATGTGTTAGGGGGAGGGACGTAGTAGGAAATAATTAAATCATTGAGGCTGGTCATCTCATACTGTTCTTCTGATGCTGGATTAATCTCACACGATCTGATGGGTTTTCTAAATGAAAGCTTTTAAAAACAAGCTATGTTTTTCTGCTGCCATCCATTTAAGGCATGACTTGCTCTTTCTTTCTTTCTGTCATTATTATGAGGCTTCCCCAGCCATGTGAAACTATAAGTTCCATTAAATCTTTATTTGAAAATTGCCCAGTCTCAGATATGTCTTTGTTACCAGCATGAAAACAAACTAATACACCTTCTATTTTCTTTTTTTTAATGTCTACTTTGTTCTGGCTTTCCAGATAGGTAAATATATTCCATACCTCAGAACACTCTGCTTGATTGTATCTGCTAAAACTGAGAAAGGTTTAATTTCCCAAACCTTATAAAAATTAGTTTTGCTTTGAGACACTGCTGGGCTTAAAAATGAAGTGGAAGAAAATTACAAATATCAGTTTGGAACCCACTGCCTCTGTGTTGATTCACCTATTTAGTCTCAGCTAACCAAGAGTGGAATAAGAGCAAGCTCAGCCTGTTGGATAAAGCAAATGGCATTCCCATTCTTCAAAAGAAAGACAGGTTTGCCAGCATTTTATTCAGGATTTTCACATTGAAGTTCATCAGAGTTGCTGACTTAAAATATTTTTAATTGTGTCTTTTCCAGGTTTTTGTATCAGGATGGTGCTGGCCTCATAAAATGAGTTACAGAGGAATTTCTCAGTTTATATTGTTTGAAATCATTTTAGAAAAATGGCACCAGCTTCTTGTTTTACCTTTGTTAGAATTTAGCTGTGAATCTATGATCCTGGGCTTTTTTATTGGTAGGATATTAATTACTGCCTCAATTTTAGAACTTGTACTTGGCTGATTTAGGAATTTGACTTCTTCCTGGTTTAGTTTATGGGAAGATGTCTGTGTCCAGGAATTGATTTATTTATTATAGGGTTTTTAGTTTACTTGTGTAGAGGTGTTTATAGTATAGCCTCTGATGGTAATTTTGTATTTTTGTGGAATCAGTGGTGATATTCCTTTATCATTTGCTATTTTTTTATTAATTCTTTTCTCTTTTCTTTTTTTATTAGTCTAACTATTGGTCTATTCTATAAATATTTTCAAAAAGCCAACTTCTTTCCCAGTAGTCATTCAGATGTATGTTCTTGAATTTCTGCATAGTAGTGCAGTTTTGAATTAATTACTTAATTCTGAGTTCTAATTTAATTGCACCGTGAACTGAGAAACTGTTTGACTCCAGTTCTTTTGCATTTGTGAGGAGTGTTTTTCTTCCAATTATTTGGTCAATTTTAGAATGAATGTAACACTGAGAAGAATTTATATTCTGTTGATTTGGGGTGGTGAATTCTTTAGAAATCTATTAGGTCTACTTAATCCAGAGCTGAGTTCAAGTCCTGAATATCCTTGTTAGTATTCTGTCTTGTTGATCTGTTTAATACTGAGAGATGTTAATATTGGCAGCATTGCCTCTCAGAGATGAAGCCAACTCGATCTTGATGCATAAGATTTTTTGTATGCTGGTGAAGTAGGTTTGCCAGCATTTTATTTAGGATTTCCCACATTGAAGTTCATCAGATTTATTGACCTAAAATTTTCTTTTTCAGTTGTGTCTCTCATTATTAATGTGTGGAAATTTAAGTACATTTGTAGGTCTCTAAGAATTTGCTTTATGAATCTGGGCACTCCTGTGATGGCTTTATACACAGTTATAATAGTTAGTTTTTCTTGTTGCATTAATATCTTTATTGTTATGTAGTGTCTTCTTGGTCTTTTTTGATCTTAGTTGGTTTAAAGTCTGTTTTATCAGGTACTAGGATAATAAACCCTGCTTTTTTTTTCTTTCCTTTTGCTTGATGGAATGTTTTTTCATCCCTTTATTTTCAGGCCACATATGTTTTTACACATGAGAAACTTCTCCTAAATACAGCACACTGATGGGCCTTGACTGTTCATTGAATTTGCCAGCATGTAAATTTTTTAATTGGCCCATTTTGATATAGGGCTAATATTGTTATGTATGAATTTGATTCTGTCATTATGATGCTAGCTTGTTATTTTAAGATTAGTTCTGCAGTTTCTTCATGACTTTAGCATTTTTATTTTGATGTATTGTTGCAGTGGCTTGTACCAGTTTTTCCTTTCCATATTCAGTCCTTTGTTCAGGAGCTCCCTAAGGCAGGACTGGTAGTGACAAAATTTCTCAGCATTTGCTTATGTGTAAAGGATTTTATTTCTCCTCTGCTAATGAAGCTTAGTTGGGCTGCCTATGAATTCTGAGTTGAACTTTCTTTTCTGTAGGAATGTTGAATATTAGCCTAACTCTTTCCTGGGTTGTAGGGTTTTCACAAAGAGTTCTGTAATCTTTTAGCCTGATACTCTTTCTTTGTAGATAACCTAACCTTTCTTTCTGGCTGCCCTTAACAAAATTTTTCTTTCTTTCTTTTTTTTTTTTTCATATCAACCTTGGAGAATCTGATAATTCTTGGAGTTGTTCTTCTTAAGGAGCATCTTAATGATGTTCTCTGTATGTCCTGATTTTAAACATTGGACTGTCTTGCAGAGTTGGGGAAGTGCTCCTGGATAATATCCTGAAGTGTGTTTTCCAATTTGATTCCATTCTCCCTATCACTTTCAGGAACTCCAATAAATGTTAGGTTTGGTCTTTTCACAAAGTTCCGTACTTCTTTGATGTTTTGTTCATTAATTTTATTTTTTCCCTAATCTTGTCTGCATGCCTTATTTCAATAAATTGATCTTCAGT
>NW_016108087.1:2951-5287 GCF_001604975.1 Cebus imitator | reverse complement strand
TGCTTGATTCAGCTATAGATACTTGTGTATGTTTCATGAAGTTCTGATGCTATGTGTTTCAACTCCACTAGGTCATTTATATTCCATTCTAAACTGGTTATTCTAGTTAGCATTTCTGATAACCTCCAAGCGAGGTTCTTAGTTTCCTTGCATTGTGTTAGAACATATTTATTTAGTGTAGAGGAGTTTCTTACTACCTACTTTCTGAATCCTACTTCTCCCAAGGCCTCAATTTCTTTATTCATTCAGTTTTGTGTCCTTGCTGGAGCAGAGTTGTGCTTATTTTAAGGAAAAGATGCATTCTGGTTTTTGGAATTTGCATTACTTTTTGCCTTTTTTTTTTTTTTTTTTTAGCTGAGTTATTACACAAAGAAAAGAGGTAAAATCCTGCTCCTATCTCCCTTCAACCTGGCTTTGAAGTGTCAGTTAGCATCACAGCCTGAGACCTCTGAGGGTGGAGGATAAGTGGAAGGAGAGCATGAGGACAAATACCTAAAGAGTGCTGGGCTTAAGGCCTATATAACAGGTTTATAGGTGCAACAAACCAAATTAGCACATGTATACCTATGTAAAAAACCTGCACATCCTGCACGTGTACCCTGGAATGTAAAGATTAAAAAAAATGTAATTTTTTTAATTACATTTTTTCTTAAACTGAATATATTATCATCTCAAGATTTGTTATGCTTTTTATTTTAATGGAAATTTACAGAATAAATATATAATATATTTTTAATATAGTCAGTATGTTCAGACATATAATTTCTTTTGCAATATTAATATCTACAATTCACTTAAAACTTTTGTTTTATTTTACCTAACTTAAGATCACAACATATTTCTAGGCAAAATGTACATTTTTATGTATTTTTATAATATTTTATCAAAAACACATTTTACTATTGTTACATATATTGCTTGTACATTTTTTAGCAGTTTTCATTAAATATTATAATAGGAATTATTATCAATTCTTAACTTGAATGTATAACATGTTGAGTAGTTTTAAGTATATAGTAAGTGTAGGTAAAATTTGACTCTTTTTTAGGATTGTTAGGAGTGTAGTTACTTCCATATGTCACCAGTCCTTACCAATTGTGAAACAGGCAAGTTAAACAATTCTTAAAGTGCAAAGAATCAGTTTACAACCTTAAAACATTTAGCAGCATTAGTATCTGACGTGCATAATTTGGACTATTTACATCTGAAGAAATCTGTACTTTATCAATAAATACTAAGGTGTTTTTTATTTCTGAAAAATTATAGTCACAATATCTGAAAGGTACCACCGCCTTTATTTTTCCTTTAAAAAATACTGATCAAAGCATTTATCCTTCTTTAAGCCAATTAATTAGAACTTTTTAAGAAAATGGTCATCACACACATAACAGATGTATAAACATACAGAAAAACAGAAGATCCAATCCAGTGTTTATTAGATATATTGTTTCCTAATTTTCCAATTATATTATCTATCTCCTGTTGAAGCTTTATAAGAACAGGGCTAGAAATACACTTTCTATGGCCTAATAAACAAGGATTGCCAGAAGACAAAGAAAAGGTTTTTAGATGAACTACTCACCCCTAATTCAAGGGTTTTTTTGTGGAAAACAGCGTTTTTCAAAACATAATCGGTAGCATCATTTTCAAAAACATAACGTGTAGTATTATTTTGATTTTCCCAAGGTGTCTCAGGCCACAAGAAGTTATTTTAGGGTTTTTTATGCATGCACTAAAAGTGTCAAGATAGACTGGAAAAAGTAACTTAGTAAAATGACAAAAAAAAAAAAAAAAGGAAAGAAATCTTCTATGTAACAAGACTTATAATGACAAAGTCATGAAGAAATTTGGAATATACAAATAGCTTGGACATCCATTTTAACTAAGCTGAGCATATTTTAAGGGAATTTTTTTAAAGTTTTTATTACTATTGTACTTTAGGTTCTGGGGTACATGTGCCAATGTACAGCATTGTTGCATAGGTACATACATGGCCAGGTGGTTTTCTGCCTTCATCCTCCTTCACCTATATCTAGTATATCTAACCATGTTAACTCTCCTTAACCTCTGCACCCCCACTTGTCCCTCCCTTATGCCCCCAAATGATCCTCTTCTGTGATGCTCCCCTCCCTATGTCCATGTGTTCTCACTGTGCAAAAACCACCTATAAATGAGAATATCTGGTGTCTGATTTTCTGTTCTGTGTCAGTTTGCTGAGAATTCTGATTTCCAGATTCATCCATGTTTCTACAAAGGACTTAAAGTAACACTTTTTCACTACTGCATAGTATTTCATGATGTATATGTGCCACAGGTTTTTTTTTTTTTTTTTTTTT
>NW_016108087.1:0-2243 GCF_001604975.1 Cebus imitator | reverse complement strand
TCTCGGCTCACTGCAACCTCTGCCTCCCGGGTTCAGGCAATTCTCCTGCCTCAGCCTCCTGAGTAACTGTGATTACAGGCACGTGCCACCATGCCCAGCTAATTTTTTGTATTTTTAGTAGAGACAGGGTTTCACCGTGTTGACCAGGATGGTCTCGATCTCTTGATCTCATGATCCACCCGCCTCGGCCTCCCAAAGTGCTGGGATTACAGGCATGAGCCACTGCGCCTGGCCCCAGAAACTCTTAAGTTTGACTAGATCTCATTTGTTTCATTTGGCTTTTGTTGTCATTTCTTTAGGTGTTTTAGTTATGAAGTCCTTGTCTATGCCTGTGGCCTGAATGGATTTGCCTAGGTTTTCTTCAAGGGTTTTTATGGTGTTAGGTCTCATGTTTAAATTTTTCATTCATCTGGAGTTAGTTTGTGTGTAAGCTGTCATGAAAGGGTCCATTTTCTACTTTCTGCACATGGCTAGCCAGTTTTGCCAACACTGTTTATTAAACAGGAAATCCTTTCCTTTCCCCATTACTTTTCTCAAGTTTTTCAAAGATCAGAGGTTCTAGATGTGTGGCATTGACTCCAAGGACTCCAGCATCCATTGACTCTGTTCTGTTCCATTGGTCTATATCTCTGTTTTGGTACAAATGCCATGGTATTTTGATTACTGTAGTATTGTAGTAGAGTTTAAAATCAAGTAGCCTGATGATTCCCGCTTTGTTCCTTTTGTTTAGGATTGTTTTTACTATGTGGGCTCTCTTTTGGTTCCATATAGTGTTGAAGACTTTTTTTCCAGTTCTATGAAGAAGGTCATTAATAGTTTGTTGGGAATAGTGTTGAATTTATAAATTACTTTGGGCAGTATGGCCATTTTCACAATATTGATTCTTCCAAGCCATGAACAAGGAAAATTTTTCCAACTGTTTGTGTCCTTTCTAACTTTCATGAGTAGTAGTTTGTAGTTCTCCTTGAAGAGGTCTCTCACATCCTTTGTTAGTTATATTAGTAGGTATTTTATTATCTTTGTAGCAATTGTGAATTGGAGTTTGCTCTTGATTTGGCTCTCTGTTAGTATGTTTTTGGTGTATAGGAATGCTTGTGATTTCTGCACAATAACTTTTTATCCTGAGGCTTTGCTGAAGTTGCTTATCAGTTTAAGAAGGTTTTGGGCTGAGACAATGGGACATTCTAAATGCACAATCATGTCATCTGCAAATAGAGGCAATTTGACTTACTCTTTCCTAGTTGAATACCTATTATATCTTTTACTTTCCTGATTGCTCTGGCTAGAAATTCCAATACTATATTGAATAGGAGTGGTGAGAGAGGACATCTTGTCTAGTGTCAGATTTCAAAGGAAATGCTTCCAGTTTTTGCCCATTCACTATGATATTGACTATGGGCTTGCCGTAAATTCTCTTATTATTTTGAGATATGTTCCATCAATACCTAGTTTATTTAGAGTTTTTAGCATAAAGGACTGTTGAATTTTGTAAAAGGCCTTCTCTGCAACTATTGAGATAATCATGTGTTTTTTGTCTTTGAATCTGTTTTTGTGGTAAAATTATGTCTATAGACTTGCATATGTTGAACCAGTCTTGCATTCCCAAAATGAAGTCTACTTGATCGTGATGGATAAACATTTTGATGTGCTGTTGAAATTGGTTTGCTAGTATTTTATTGAAGATTTTCACATATATGTTTACCATGGATATCGGCCTAATTTGTTGTTGTTGTTGTTGTTTGTTTGTTTGTTGAGTCTCTGCTGGGTTTTGCTATCAGGATAATGTTCTTCTCATAAAATGATATGGGAAGGATTTCCTTTTTTTGTGTTATTTGGAATAGTTTCAGGAGTGGTGCCCGAGCCTCGCGTTACATTGGTAGAGTTTGGCTGTCAACCCATCTAGACCTGAGCTATTTTTGTTAGTAGGCTACTAATTATGGCCTTAACTTCAGCCCTTGTTATTGGTCTATTCAGGAATTTAATTTCTTTGTTTAGGCTTTGGAGGGTGCAAGTGTACAGGAATGTATCCATTTGTTCCAGATTTACTGGTTTATGGGCATTGAGTTGTTTGTAATAATCTCCGATGGTGGTTTGTATTTCTGTTGAATTGGGAGTGATACCTTCTTTATCATTTTTTATTGCATATATTTTATTCTTCTATTTTATTAATCTGGTAAAACATCTGTCTATTTTGTTGCTGTTTAGAAAAAAACAACTTATGTATTTACCAACTTTTGAAGGGT
>NW_016108086.1:403891-448342 GCF_001604975.1 Cebus imitator | reverse complement strand
TGTGTGTGTGTGTGTGTGTGTGTCTTACAGTGCAAATATTCAATAGATATTTTTATTGATTATTGGACACTTATGCTCTTTTAACATCTACTTTAAGAGGAAAATGGAAATTTTCATGAAAACTGTAAATAAAAAATACAGCCAAGAAGGCACTAACTCCTTTGGTATCTTCAGGTGATCACAATTTTGCAAGTATGAGCAACTATTTACAAATGAATCCACTGTACTTGGTAAAGTAAATTGGAGAATTTGTCTAAAAATCTTTATCAATAAAATTAAAATAAACTCAGCAAGGAAAATGAATAAATATATTATTAAACTGTCAAAATCAGTAACTCAGAAATGGAGGGTTAAATAATTAGAAGTAAAACTGGCATGCACACACACTCACAAAATGCTTCAATTAATAGTAGTAAAAAGAACAACAGCCAATAAGCAGGTGTTCATGCCAAATCTGGGACTAATTATCTGCGTGACCATGGGCAGTGCGAAAGTACATAGGCATAAGTGAAACAAGATGAGCCATGATGGCTGTTGACGTGGGTATTTGTACCTACTTACTATTCCATAGGGTTTATGGACTGCCAGCAGTGTCCAAAGATATAGAAAGTGAGCCACATACGTAATTTCAAATCTCCTAGTAATCAGTTTTAAAAGGTAAAAATGAATAAGTGAAATCCATATTTTAAATTATTTCCGTGTAACTCAGTTTATCCAAAATATTATCATGGCGACATGTCAATAGCCAAATTTGAATCACTTTGTAATCACACGTGGCTCGTGATTACCACATTGAACAGCAAGGTTCTGTGCTACACACTACTTTTATGTATGTGGAAAATGTTTTCCAGAAGAAAAGAAAAAAGTTGACAAATGTGTTTATCTTTCTGTGCAGCTCAGTTTCCCCATCTACATGTTGAAGAAAATGTTGAAGAAATGTAGTGGTCATGATATCATTAATTATCAATATTAATAACCGGTACAATAATGTATAAGGTTTCTTTTAACTCTGTTTCCTATTATTTGTTACTATTATAATTGACCAGTACAATAATTTTTAAAGCTTTTTTAAACTTTATTTTCTAGTTTTGATTTTTTTTCTAAAGCATTTTTTTCACTACTTTGTAGAAAAATGTATTTTTTTAAAGAAAAATTCCTTTATGCTCTCAGATATAACCTGAAATTTGTCTGTTTGACCAATTTTAAGAGAACTTGATACATGAAAAACCCAAGCTTACTAAATATCATTTCTATTTTATATATATAAAGGTTATTTGTAATATTTAAAAAGTTAATTAACGAAAAAAAATTCTGCTAGCTTTTTAATAAGAAACTATTTGAGTACAATTGCATAGAAATTTTTTAAATACATTCGCATGAAATTGTTTGGGGACCAATTTATTACAGTGTATTTATTGACACTATTTTTCCAAAATAAATAGAAACAACATCTATACAAATATCTATTGAATTATATAATAGATACCTGTTGAGATTTTTTTTCCCCAATTATACTACATGCCTGAGATACACATAGGATTAGTAGTTTCCTATCAGTCCTTTGAATGAAAAGTAAGATATTTTCGCACACTCTATTACCTTCTAGTTGTTAGTTAAAAATCGTGATCAATCTCCGTTTGTAGCCTGAACAAAGTGCTTTATAAACAAGAGATCAGGGTAATCAGGGTGTGCGAAGTAATCTATAAAATAAACAGCCTAAAATCAGGCACACGCGCGCACACACACACACACACACACACACCACTTTCTATAAGTTTCGTCAGTATTCCTCCCATGGGAGCAAAATAGTTATAAGAGAATTTTTGGACAAGCAAAAACCCATTACCATGAATCAATTGTTTTCCTTATGGTTTTCTTCTTTTAGCTTCCAAGCCTTCTCATTGCACAACATTCATGAAAATAAAGAGCTATTTCCCTTAATGGAACTAAAAATCCATTGGCATTAACAGGAACAGAAGTCTTTCTGCAGTTATGGGAACAAATGCTGATTCTCAGTTACGGGAATTAAGTGTTGTTCCCCTGAACCGGCAGTCCTTAAACAGAGCATGAAGGAGGGAAGGTAAGAAGAATGTAAATAGAAAAGGAATAGAATTATATTTTTACCTAAAGTGCACATTGCTACTTAATGACTACAAGAGATGTGAATTTAACTTAATTAATTCAACAGGCAACTTTTCCTGCCATCAATTTATCCTCAAGCACCTCAGTGTTTTATCATACAAGCTCAGCACCTGGGGTGCTTATTCTGACAGAAAGTTTTCCCGGAGAGTATTTTTTTAACAGAAGCCAAAAGGGAAACTGAAAATCAAGGATAAGATTTGGAGCACACCACTCTCTTTGTAACAAACTGGGTGCTCCAATAGTGGGTTACTTTCACTCCTCGAATGTTCCAGACTGGCTGCTGTGAAACACAGCCCTTTTGCAAGAACATGGAGACTTCTGGCAATGTTCAGATTCGTACCATTCATAGCAACAAGTGTCAGAAAAAAGCTGCTGGACACAGGAACTCCAGATGCAGTACCTAAGAACATCCACTTGTTCCAGGAAGAAGAGTAGGATACAAAATGAGAAGTGACCTTCAAAATCCACTTTTAATCCATTATGGTGTCTAAACTCATGATTAAAAATATATTCAAGATTTTTATTAAATTAACTCATCACTTCTTTAAGAGTTTTCTCTACCTTGTCCTATATGTGTTCTTCTCTTCAGACATAAGGTGTACTCATTATTGCCAAGACATCCCTGAATATCTCTCCCCAGAATGCCCTCTACTCTCCATTCCAGCATGTCTTGATATTTCAAAGCCAAAAGCAAAATCCACTTCTTCTGACTGAACGAACTCATGACAGATCTAAGCTCAAGGGGATCACTCACATATCTAAATTTCTATGATCTCTTCCACTCATTTGGCACTTAAATACTGTTACAACTGCACAGTTGTGGATGCACATTATGCTCTGCCAAATTATCTTTGTACCCTCTGGAACACCTAGTACATAGCCTGGTCCCTACCTGGCATTGAATAGGCATTAAATTGATTTTATAAATGGAGAAAGGGAAGTAGTGAGAAGTAACACAATCCTTTATATTGAAATTATTTCTTGGTGAAAGATATGAAACTGAAATGTAGATTTCCCTCTTATGAACTTATTTCGCTTTCCAGTAACTAATGCTGCTTTTGTTACTGGATTTTGTATACACCGTTCCATTCTAGTTCCCACTTACAGACGTGAGACTGTTATTGTCACTGGTAATTGCTGTTATTCATTTCTGATATGATATAACAAGACACCTAAATTGTCACGGCAGAATAAAGCAGGAAAAATAATTGACACGAAAGAAAATTGTTCACCTATTACTTCTTCATATTACAATAACATTAGAGGATAAGGTTGCAGGGTAAGTCACAATATCTAAGCAATAATGCAATTAAGAAGAAATAGCAACCAAATCCAAGGACTAGAGGAGATCATTGGCAGCATCCAGCCACTCAACAAATGTGTCTTAAGGATTTATTATATACCAGCCAATATAATAAACAATTACAAGATAAAATAAAAACACAGGTGTCCCTCTTAAAGGTCTCTAGTAGGAAAGACAAGTTTTCCTAAATAAATGTGTCAGAATATTGAAACTAAGTCATAGGAGTTTGAAAGAGCTTTGGTGGGGGGGGCGTGGCTACCTACGTAGGCAGCTTGTTCTCACTGTGTGTCCTCATTTAACACAGCACCCAGCTCTCTGTGGGCACTTAATAATTATCACCGTTGGCAAATGGATAAATGCCAGAGGTTGGGAGAAAGAGATGAGCATGTTATCTCCCCAGTAGCCCATGTGGATGGTGTAGGGGCCTCCTTAGCTGTGACAGCTACACAGTGACTCCCAGTGGTCACAAATTGAACCTCACCTTTGATCGTACTCTAATACAGCATGTAATTTAGTGCAGTATATTTTTTATATATAATAATTTTTGCATGTAAGATGTAATTTAGTATAATTACTAAAGCTGTGAGCCTTCAAAAAACTCTCACGCTCATTCTGTTGAAAAGTGAAAAGGTTTTCTACAAAGGCAATCATGTGAGCTAAACAAATAGTAGGTTCTTTCCAATTTCTAAAGCTGGATTCTATGATTTTAAGCTAATTTTCTAATACGACCAATGTAGTGTTAAACTTAACATTAACCAGAACAAACAGAAAACACTTTTACTCAGAAAACTACATACTGTTTCTAGACTAATAAGAATGTCCTTTCTGGGTTAAGACAAGAGACTATTTTTCTGAGTTTTGCCTAAAAATTAGAAGGCATTTATGTGAGGCTGCAGTGAGACACTTCTGTCTATGAAGAAAGAAGGCCATCACCAGAACCCAAATATGTTGGCAAACTGATCTTGGAATTTCCAGCCTCTAGAACTGTAAGAAATAAATTTCTGTTGCTTATAAGCCAAAAAATAATAATAATGACTAGAAGGCATTTTTTAGAACAATTATTTGCTACATATGAGCTCCAAATTATTCTGGTTACTTATAAGCTAGGTACAGTCTTTTCCACCCTTATAAAGAAAAAGTAGAATGGGTCATTCTATTTTTGGCCTTTGTTCCAGGGACAGATCCATTAATGCCAATAAAAATCAATTTCTCTGCCAATAAAAGTAACTATGTAGTAGGTGATTCTGGCATATTAGCATTTACCAAATGCAGTTCAGTTAAGAAAACACGATCAGTGCCAACTATATGCCAAACATTGTGCTAAGTCCTGGAAAATAAGCACTGATAAGATGCCATACCTGCCCAAGAAGAGCTTACGATGCAATGGTGAAGACAGGTTTTCATGTCTTCCAGGAGGCAGAGGGAACATGAAAGAAAATAATAGAAAGCAGCAGTTGATAAGGCATCATGGTTTCAATGTTACCCTCATCTACAACTCCCAGGTGTCAGACATACCCCAAATCCAGTCATTCCAGGGGCAATTTTCACCTTCAGTCCATGCATAAAGGCTTTGGGAATACCCTGACCATGGTCCTGTCGTCGTTGTCAGCCATTCTGTTGTCCCTGCATATTAAATTAGACAAAGGCTCTAAATTGACATCAGACAGAAAGAAACTAGGCAGCCAAGGGAAAAGAACAGTTGAGCTACATACTGAAATCCTTGGAGAAATGTCCTGTCAAGAGTATAGCTACAAAATTCAAGCTGCAAGAAGCTGGATATTACTGTGTAAGTGTCTATATCCCCAAATGAAAAAACACTACATGAAATGAGATAACACTTCCTGAAACCATGATATATATGGACATCTGTTCATGTACACTGACCCCTAGTGATATAAACTGATTGCTGCAGGGAGAACAAACGACCGTTTTTTAAAAAAGAGATAGATCACCCCTCTTCAAAATGTGGCTTCCGAAACATAAACAATCTAAGTGAGATACGCAGTGATTATTGTCCTCTCTAGAAACTAAACAAACATAATCTACAACATTTACAAGGAACGATAAAACAATTTAACAGAACAGATCTACCTAGAATCAATGACACTATCTTCTTTAAATGGCTAGATAGATATATGCTATTCTATGTCACCTCTGTCAGCACATCTGTGTATCTACAAGACAGTATTTTTTAACCTTCACAGAGGGTTGCAAATGACTTATAACAAAGATTTTTTTCGATTTCCAAAATTTATTTAAGTATGCCACAAAATAACTTTGCCCATAATTCTGAAATATGTTCTGCAAGTAATTTGTAAGTTTCCAAGTAATAAAATACTAAAAGATTTATCACTAATGTGTTGACTAATTCAGAACAAAATTGACAATGCCAGTTAAAAGTAGGAGCAATTTATTTCATATGTATTACTTGCTTCTTTTTAACATAAAACAAAAATTATATATAAAATTCAAAATTACGTTTAAGTTGAGGGACAGATGAGAAAAGAATATGTAAATTGTCTTAAACATATAAAACTGATATGAATGAGCTTTTCTTCTCCAACAATACAGAACATAATTAACTAAGATACTTCTTATTACAATTAAGCAGTATGAAAACAAAACCCACCTTCATTGGTGATATAAGAGATCTCATGTGTATTTTCTCTTTCTTCCGATGTTCTTTCTTCCTTTTTTCTTTTGGCCTCCCAAGGAGAAATTGTAAGAGTTCCTATGTATCAGTCACCGTTTTCCTTTCTGCTTCTCAGAGAGAACTATTTCTACGTTTTTCTTTTCTTCCATCCATACTAAATAAGGAGGCAGGAGCAGATCATCACCCAAAGCAGGTGTGGTGCCAAAGACTTTCTTGTTGCATATTTCTATCTACTTTTTAAAACAGTTATTGCTAGTCCTATATTAAAGAAAAAGATACTATTACAGCAAATCACAACATATAGACCATTTGTAAATTGTTCCTCCATGAGGAATAGATACTACAAAACCCTGCAGTTCATATAAATAGTAAAGGAGTCATAACATAATTGTATAAAGTTCATACTACTGCAAATTAAAAACTACCATTGCAAATTAAAAGAAATTACATAAGGTATGCAAGCCATTCTTACAATAACACTTTTAACCTGAGACAATTCTGTAAACTCAAGATTTCTTGAGGCCAATTCATCAAGAAATTTCTAAACAATGTAGCTTCTTTTAAGTTGTTGATATCCTGGCAGAGAAATACCTTTGAAATTTCTCCTCCTCCTCTACAACTCAAATGCTCAATAACTAAAGAAAACCAATAGCCAAGAAGAGAGAGAAAGTTTTCCTGAAGAAAATAAGGAATTTGATCAACAGTAGAGAGGCCAAACCAACAAATGCTTGCCCATGGCACTACATATTCTAACGCTGGAAAGTAGGGAACTTGTTTCAGATATGTGTTTCCAGAATACAGTTTATAATACACTATCATTTACAAGCCACTTGTACTAAGTTAAAGTTCACCTTCAGATTTTTATTTTGCAGTCTATATTATTCCTAAATAATTTATACCTTCAAAAGCACTTCAAAATCTATCTTGCTAAAATTCCATGCATATATTTTCTGAGCGTTCTCAGTTTTGTCAGGAATTCTTCCCATGAACAATAGGAGCCAGCCTGCAAGGTGTGGAATCAATAGCTGAGGTTTCTTTCTTATAATGTCTGTTCATCAAATAAATTTTATTCTCACACTTATTGATTTTTACTTCTTACATCAGTGTTTTGAAAACCTCTGGTCTAGTCCAATAGTTATTGGCACACACATTTCTGCAAATGAATCTGTTATTCAGTTGCAAAAACTGTAAAGCTTAATACTATCAATCAAACAAGAATCACACACACACAAAAACAAGCACAAATTCTCAAATCAGTACAAAAGTAAAATACTCAGATACAAAAAAAACCAACAGTGACAAGTTAAGAGGAAGAGGAACTCTGATGCCACATGTCCTAATTGCAAGTCTCACTGCAATCCTTTATTTTCCTCGTTGTATTTTAAAAATATATATTATTTCTTTGTATTGAAGTCATGTCAATGATCTATCACAGCAAACAGATGCAGATGGAAAAACAGAAAATGTTCTCCAATTCACACTACAGAATGGACAAAAGGGCTTAAGTTTAATATCCAATACTACATAAATAAGTCTCTTAGGTACCCTTACATTCTCCAGCTTAAAAAAATCTTTAATTTCAGCATGTGGAAGACACAGTCACATCGGGCTGTTATTTGTAATAGGTCTTGCCCTCTCCCTTTCCTACATACTCCACAGAGTGATGAGCAAATGTATTCCCCTTACGGTTAAAGAGTTTGGAAATTAAAACTATCTACCCAGAGGTAGATAAGTAAAATCTCACTTTATGAAAGCTTTCCAGATGTCTTTATATCCGCTTCTTTCCCTTAAGGCAAAAAGAACCAATGCATAAAACCCTGATATTTTCAAAAACTCTCTTTCTGTCTGGCAGTTTTTCCTGCACAAGTCAGGGTCTGTGTTTTATGCTGCTCAGAGCTTTTTTGGCAGATGGATGTTCACAGTCACATGTATACTGTAAGGGCTCAAACATTTTGATTTTTCTAAACTCAACAACTACCAATGAATGTAAACTTAGTTGCTTTGACATGGGAAGTCATAACAGAGAAATTTCAATTAAATAACTTCTTTTCCAAATAGTCCCTAAGGCCAGACTCTAAGAGTCAGTCAAACGTAAATGTCATCTCAATCATTCCAAGTAGGTTGCTAACGCATGCAAAAATCTGCAGTAGTCAACTCTCTGTTTAAGCTGGATGAACGACCAAATAATGAGCTACCTCAATAATGATACTAAAACATAGTCGCCAAGAATTTGATGTGTTTTATGTACTCTCTGACACCCACACCATAGGTAGGACATATGCAGAGTTCATATTCTACAAATTTAGGCAAAAGCACTTCGAAATCAGGTGGTGACCAAGATGACAGCATGAGGCAGCAATGAATCCAGTGCCACCTAATGGAATGGAAGAGCCAGCAAACTTGAGTAGGTGAATTGGGTTGACATAAGACTGTTACTCTTGCTCTTCCACTGAAAAAGGGAAATTCGTGTTTGCCCAAGGAATTTCTCTGGTGATCTCCACAGAACTTCAAACTGTGGGTCATGAAAAGAACCAATAACTTTGCTTCCATCCTTTATTTCCTCTTCACCAATACTCAGCACAATAAATTTTTTTAACTACCTAATAAATAAATGCTTTAATTTCATGTGGAATGCATCAGTGATTCTTGGAGACAGAGATAATCGTGATGAGTATGGTTTAACCAATTTTAAAGCAGGGAAGGGTATTAGAGCCTACTTTTCTTAATCCTTCCTTTTGTGAAAAGGAAATTGAGACCCAACAGGGTGACATGAATTGTTCCAAAATATTCAATGAACAAGAGGTAAAACTGGGACTAGAACTTAGATCTACTTAGCCTGGTTTTATGTTCTTTCTGCTCTTTCATGTGGCCACTTATAAACAAAGCCCATTATTTCAAAGTTTATTATCTCTTTCACTCTGATGTCTAATACTGGAGAGTCCAAGAGTAATTTAAAATAAAGCATTTAGAAACAGAAAAATGTAAATAAACATACTCTGACTTTCTGGGACATTAGAGAAATTCATTTCAATATTTAGAGAATTTTGCTAATTAACATCCATATCCTTTATTATAAAATATTATTCCTCCTGAGTCTTAAATTTAGATAAGATTTATCTTATAGGCACAAAATTAAGTGATTGAAATATACTACAATGTTTATGAAAACCTTTCAAGTTGTGCTGATTTTATGTCTTTTAACTTTTATGTCGGGTAAGAAATTTGAGGCTTAGATCAAATATTTCCTCTTTTAAAACTGCAGTAAATTCCTTAAATGACTATTATACTGAAACAATGTCCTAAAAATAAAGCCTATTTCATTCAAAACTAATAAAGACTGTTAGTTATGGAAGCTTATATTGTGTTTTAAGCAAAAGCTCTCTCATAGCAATTTATTTACTGGATGATAAAAAGGCTTAAATACAATTAGTTTTTTGTATTACTTTAACTGAATTCAATTTCTATAAGGCTTATTTTATAATTTCTGTCTTCATTCAACCTGTATTAAAACCTTCAAGTGAAAATAATATTTCTAACTCAAACTGGTCATGTTTGGCCTTGTAATATATATTGAATTTATAAATCACATTTAATTCTTGAGCCTTCTAGCTACAGTATAGAAAATTTATTTTGCAAAAAAACTTAGAATGGTTGTTCCAATACAATGAATCTAATACAAATGTTTCTGGTGAAAATACTTACGTAAATTTTTAGAGATATTATGGTTTCTCTGAAGCACATTTATTAGTTTTTTGAGTCCAGAAATTTGCAGTGCCTTGCATTATAAAGGAAGATGAGACATAACTGGTTTTATTTTTTACTACTGTGTAAAGTAGTTTACTGAGCTCTGTGTGAACACATCGTATCTTTTTGACAGCATATTTTGCTTTTACTGATAATATATTTTGCAAACAAAGCCTTTAAGAGTAATAGGTTCTTCAGACTGAGCATGGAAAGCAAGCTCTCTGTCTGCTTTGAAAGTGGCGATACTAAGCGGTCAGCAGACACCGCCAATATCTGATGGTTTCTCATGCGTGCCTCGCAAGGTCATTTCACTCAACAGATATTTATTGGAAGCTGACTCTACAGAAAGACAAACCCTCTTCTGGGTTATTGTTAGTTTCTAGTCATAGCTCTAATCAAATTCTAAAATAGCCCAGTCGTGGAGGTGCTTTGTGTGGCAGAGAAGGAAACAATCCTATCTAAATCTGAATTCTCCCACCCAAGCAGGGAACCCCAGTGTAGGCCCCTCCATTTTCAAAAGGTCCTGCAGAGCAAATCTGGATAACTGAAAATGTGGGATTATATTATACTAGTTGGCCAAAAAAGACAATATTTCATTTCCAATTTTTGGCTGTATATGCTGATTTGGACATTTTGGACCTGATGTATAAAATATGAAATCCGTCATGGTTACAGGGCTTGTGAAAAACCTAGAGGCTCTCATTTATTATTTTTCTTAAAGGTTTTGCTATTTGCTGTTTCCATGGAAAAGGCATAAAGACCTAATGAGCAGTTTCTCTTGTATCTTCAAGGATCTTTAAATCGAGAATTAGTTTCACTAGTGCAAAGCGAGAGAACAAAAAAATGAGCGAAAGAGAAACCCAAGAAAACCTATTTATCCACCTTATGGCAAGTTCTTACGAAGTGACCTATTCATGGGAACAAGGGCCTGACAATTGCCAATCCTCACGGAGTATCAGTTTTAAGTGGATGGAACATAGGGTAAATGAAGAGCCTGCCATGTCAGTCATTTGGGCCAGAGCAAGCCTTTATTTTGAATTAAACAAACTAATCAAATATTAACTAAGTCTCTGTGCAAGCAACGCTGATAGATAGTATAACTAGATACCCATTTATTCAGGAAAATTTCTGAAAAACTACAGTTAGAGCAGTTGAAAATAGAGCTCAAATTACAACTATACATTTATCTTTAATGATTCTTACTTGGACAGCAGATAAAGCCCACAAGAAACAAAATTAAACACCAGTTGTCCTGTGGTTTCCAGAGATGAAGTACATAGAATATTCTGAAAGGTTTATATGTATTTGATTGTATGTATTATTTATTTTTATATTATATTTATTTACTTTATATATGATATATATTTATATCTATATTGTTCCCTTGGAAGCCAGTTGTTTCACACATGGTGATTTAAAAAAATAATTGGCATTTTACATATTGTATTTTAGAGTATTTACAATGAGAAAGAATGTCTCTGAATTATGAGTAAGTCTTGTCTCTGATCGACAAGCCGTAGACTAGAAAGCATGTGAATAGCTAATAACATTCTACATATGATGTTCCAATTTGCCAAATGGGTGAAAACACTCTGGGATTTCAGGAAACAGAAAATCTCAAAATAAAACATTAAATCAATGTTTCTTTCTTGAATATGACTTTCTCTAGAAAAAAGACTAACATTAATCCAAAGCTTTGGGAGTTCCAAATACAAGGCAAATAAATACATTGCGTATAGCTAAAGTACATTATTTTGGATTATTTATTTTAAAATTAAACCCACAAATTATACTTGCATATATTTATGGGGTACAAAGTGATGTTATGCTTATGAATACAATATGAAATAATTACATTAAACTAATTAGCATATTCGTAACCTCAAATACTTCTCATTTTTGTAGTGAAAACATTTGAAATCTACCCTCTCTGTAGTTTTGAAATGTACATTATTTACTATATTTGCCACAGAATGAAACCTTTCTCAAAGAAAAAAATTATTCCTCCTGTCTAATTGAGGCTTTGTAACCTTTGACCATCATTTGTCCATTCACCCCACCCACCAGCCCTCAGTAATCACCTTTTTACTCTCTGCTTTTTTTACTTTGATTGTTTTAGATTCCAAGTGTAAGTGCGACTATGCACATTTGTCTTTCTGTGTGTGACTTATTTTACTTAGCATAAAGTTCTCCATGTTCACCCTCATTGTAGAGGATTAGGCAAACAGTGGTCAAACAATGATCTACATGGTCTTTCTCCCAAAGACCTAAAGTTCTGAGGCCAGAGATAGAAATGAGAAGTGACAGAAAGCAGGATTTCTACCTAGAAGATCCGAAATAGCTTAAAAAAGAAGTTCTGATTTTTTTATTTCAAAGTTTTTTTTTAGTTGATATATAAGAATCATACATATTTATGTGAGACCCGATATTTTGATACATGCATACAACGTGTAATGATTGAATCAAGGTATTAGTATACCCATCACCTCAAACGTGTATCATTTCTTTGTGTTGAGAACATTTTGAGTCTTCTATGAATTATTTTCACAGAAATTTGACCTAACGAGTTTCAGACAGGTAATAATTTTGAAAAGAACCTGCAAGCACCCATAACAATAAGGTGTGTAAGGAATATATTCTCAGCAGGGAGGGCAGCTGCTGCAGGCTGGTGAAGGGGTGAGGGCACAGTACAAAGACATCAGCAGTGTGGCTGGGAGCCAAAAGACCCGGATGAGTTGGAGAGTTGGAGATAGACAGATGGAGCTGGCAAGTACAGAAGCTGCAAGTGAGGTTGGGAGAGTCATTACAATAAGCAAAGAAGTAAGCTGACTGAGCAAATGTGTGCATGCGTGTGTGTGCGCGTGTGTGTGTGTGTGTGTGTGTGTGTGTGTGGAGAGAAGGAGACAAAGAGAATAAAGCGAGTGGGTTCCTGACTGGCAGAGAAGAGACTTACAAAAATGGGTGGAGAGAGAGAATCCTCAGGGATGAAATTTACAGAAGAGGTATCAATATGAATTCTTTGTGTGCAAATACTCAGTTAGATATAGAAGTATAGAGGGAGAGATGTATATGTAGGTGTATGAATGTAGAGAGTTACGTATGTGTAGTTGTACAAATACAGTTATGTATATGTAGGTTTATGAATATAAAGAGATATGTAGATATCTGAATATAGAGAGTTATGTATATGTAAGTGTATAAATACAGAGTTATGTATATGTAAGTGTATGAATACAGAGTTATATATATGTAGGTATATGAATATAGAGGGGTATGTAGATGTAGGTATATGAATACAGTGCTATGCATATGTAAGTGTATGACTACAGAGAGTTATATATATATATGTAGGTATAAGAATACAGAGAGCTATGCATATATAGGTATACGGATATACAGTTATGTATATGTAGGTGTATGAATACAGAGTTATGTAGATGTATGAATATAGAGAGTTATGTGTATGTAGATGTATGAATATAGAGAGCTATGTATATGTAGGTATATGAATACAGGGAAATATGTATATTCAGGTGTATCAATATATGTACATGTATTTCCCATTCTGTTTTCAGAGAAGTCTTTGAAGCAGTGGTATTTCAATAGCAATGAACACATTGAAGACCCAGATCTTGGTGACTGGATGCCATCTCCATTAATAGGAGTCAGAAATTCATAGAAAAATAGCTAATTCCGAGGAGACGATCCAAGATGGTTGAACAGGAACAGCTCTGGAGTACAGTTCCCAGCGAGAATGCAAAAGATGAGTTATCACCACATTTTCCAAATGAGTTTTTACTGCCCGCAGACAAGGAGATTCCCACACAGAAAAGCACCACGTGTCTCCAGCATGGCCTGGGAGACAGAGTCATCCATTTGTCTGAAAAAAGGGGGCTGAAACAGGGAACCAGGTGATCTGGCTCAGCCGGTCCCACCTGCACAAAGACCTGCAAATCTGAAATGCTCTGTATTAAGAGTTTCACAGTAAGTACAGCTGGACCCAGGATGGTCCAGCTCTGTGGGGGGAAGGGCATCTGCCATTGAGACAGTCCACCATTACCGAGACAATCCGCTATTACTGAGGCAGCCTGCCATTGCTGAGGCATTCTGCCATTTCAGAGAGAGTCCACCATTACAGAGGTGGGCTGCCATTGCTGAGGCAGTTCTAACTGTACCTCTATAAACAAAACCACAAGGAAGTTCACAAAGCAGCTGGACAGAGCCCATGGCAGCTCAGCAACACCTCTGCTGGGAGACTGTGACTGGGCTACCTCCTCACTGGGCAGGGCATCTCTGAAAAAAGGCAGCAGAATGACATGAACTTATAAATAAAGCCCCACCTTCCCAGGAGAGAGCACTGGGGGAAAAAATGGTGGTTATGAGTTCCGCTGCAGTCAACTTAAATGTACCTGCCCAGCAGCTCTGAACAGAACAATGGAGCTCACAGTTCAGCACTTGAGCTCCTATAAGGGAAAGACTGTCTCCTCAAGCAGCTCCCCAACCCCTGTATATCCAAAGAGACACCTGAGAAAGGAGACCTCATGCTGACATCTGGCTAGTATCCTTCTGGGACAAAGATAACAGAAGAAGAAACTAGCAGCAACCCTTACTGTTCTGCAGCCACTGCAGGTGATCCCCAGGCAAGCAGCATCTGGAGTGGACCTCCAGCAGTCCTACAACAGAGGGCCCTGACTGTTAGAAGGAAAACTAAAAAACAGAAAAAAATAACTTCATCATCAACAAATTGGACATCCACTCGGAGACCCCATTTGAAAGTCACCAACTACAAAAAACACAGGTAGATAAATCCACAAAGATGGGAAGAAACCAGTGCAAAAAGGATGAAAACACCCAAAACCAGAACAGCTCTCCTGCTCCAAGGGATCAAAACTCCTCACCAGCAAGGGAACAACACTAGATGGAGAATAAATCTGATGAATTGACACAAACAGGCTTCAGAAGGTGGGTAATAACAAACTTCTCTGAGCTAAAAGAACATGTTCTAACCCAATGCAAAGAAACTAAGAACCTTGAAAAACGGTTTGAGGAAATGTTAACGAGACCAAACAACTTAGAGAAGAATATAAATGAGTTGATGGAGCTGAAAAACACAAATGAGAACTTCACCAAGCATACATAAGTTTCAAAAGCTGAATCGAACAAGAAGAAGAAAGGATATCAGGGATTTAAACTCAATGAAATAAAATAAGAAGGCAAGATTAGAGAAAAAAGAGTGAAAAGAAATGAACAAAGCCTCCAAGAAATATGGGATTATGTGAAAAGACCTAATCTACATTTGATAGGTGTACCTGAATGTGACAGAATGAATCCAAGCTGGAAAACACTCTTCAGGATATCATCCAGGAGAATTTTCCCAACCTAGAAAGGCAGGCCAGTATTCAAGTCCAGGAAATACAGAGAACACCACAAAGACATCCCTCAAGAAGAGCAACGCCAAGGCACTTAATCATCAAACTCAGCAGAGTTGAAAGGAAGAAAAAAATGCTAAGGGCAGCCAGAGACAAAGGTCGGGTTACCCACAAAGGGAAGCCCATCAGACTCACAGCAGATCTCTCAGCCAAAACCTATAAGCCAGAAGAGAGTGGGGGCCAATATTCAACATCCTTAAAGAAAAAACTTTGAACCTAGAATTTCATATCTAGCCAAATTAAGCTTCATAAGCAAAAGAGAAATAAAATCCTTTACAAACAAGCAATTGCTCAGAGATTTCATCACCATCAGGCCTGCCTTTAAGAGCTCCTGAAAGAAGCACTATACATAGAAAGGAACAACCAGTACCAGCCACCCCATAAACATACTAAATAGTAAAAAGCATCAACACAATGAGAAAACTACCTCAAATAATGGGCAAAATAACCAGCTAGCATCAAAATGGCAGGATCAAATTCCCACATTTAGCCCATAAATGGCCTAATGCCCCAATCAAAAGACACAGACTGGCAAATTGGATAAGAAGTCAGAACCCATCAGTGTGCTGTATCCAGGAAACCCATCTCATGTGCAAGGATATACATAGGCTCAAAATAAAGGGATGGAGGAAGATTTACTAAGCAAATGGAGAGCAAAAAAAAAAACAGGAATTGCATACCTAGTCTCTGATAAAAGAGACTTTAAATCAACAAAGATCAAAAGAGACAAAGAAGGGCATTACATAATGGTAAAAGTATCAATGCAACAAGAAGAGCTAATGGAGCACCCAGATATATAAAGCAAGTTCTTAACGACCTACAAAGAGACTCAGGCTCCCACACAATAATAGTGGGAGACTTTAACACTCCACTGTCAATATTAGACAGATCAACAAGACAGAAAATTAACAAGGATATCCATAACTTGAACTCAGATCTGGAACAAGCAAACCTAATAGACATTTACAGAACTCTCCACCCCAAATCCACAGAATATACATTCTTCTAAGCACCACACCACCTCTATTCTAAAACTGACCACATAATTGGAAGTAAATCACTCCTCAGCAAATACAAAAGAATGGAAATCATAACAAACAGTCTCTCAGACTACAGTGCAATTAAATTAGAAGTCAGAATTAAGAAACTAACTCAGAGCCGCACAACTTCATGGAAACTGAACAACTGGCTCTTGAAGGTTGACTGGATAAACAATGAAATGAAGGCAGAAATAAAGACGTTCTTGGAAATCAACAAGAATGAAGACACAACATACCAGAATCTCTAGGACACATTTAAAGCAGTGTCTAGAGGAAAATTTACAGCAATAAATGACCCCATGAGAAGCAAGGAAAGATCTAAAATCAACACCCTATTGTCAAAATTGAAAGACCTTGAGGAGCAAGATCAAAAAACTCAAAAACTAACAGAAGACAAGAAATAACTAAGATCAGAGAACTGAAGGAGATAGAGACACTAAAAAACACATAAAAAAATCAATAAATCTAGGAGCTGGTTTTTTGAAAAGATCAACAAAATAGATAAACCACTAGCCAGATGAATAAAAAAGAAAAGAAGGGTCAAATAGATGCAATAAAAAATGATAAAGGAGACATCACCACCAATTCCACAGAAATACAAACTACCATCAGAAATTACTACAAACAACTCTATGAACACAAATCAGTAAATCTGGAACAAACGGATAAATACCTGGACACTTGCATTCTCCCAAGACTAAACCAGGAAGAAGTTGAAACCCTGAGTAGATCAATAACAAGAGCTGAAGTTGAGGCAGCAATTAATAGCTACCAACCAAAAAAAGCCCAGGTCCAGATGGGTTTACAGCTGAATTCTGCCAGACATACAAAGAGGAGCTGGTACCATTCCTTCTGAAACTATTCCAAACAATACAAAAAGAGGGAATCCTCCCCAACTCATTTTATGAGACCAATATCATCCTAATACTAAAACTGGGCAGAGACACAAACAAAAAAGAAAACTTCAGTAATCCACAACATAAACAGAACCAAAGACAAAAACCAATGATTATCACAATAGATGCAGAGAAGGCCTTTGACAAAATTCAACAGCACTTTATGCTAAAAAACTCTCAATAAACTAGATATTGATGGAACATAACACAAAATAATAAAATCTATTTATGACAAACCCACAGCCAATATCATACTGAACAGGCAAAAACGGAAGCATTCCCTTTGAAATCTGGCACAAGACAAGGATGACCTCTGTCACCTCTCCTATTCAATATACTATTGGAAGTTCTAGCCAGAGCAATCAGGAAAGAAAAAGAAATAATGGGTGTTCAATTAGGAAAAGAGGAAGCCAAATTGTCTTTATTTGCAGATGGCTTGATTGAATATTTAGAAGACCCCATCATCTCAGCCCCAAATCTCCTGAAACTGATAAGCAACTTCAGCAAAGTCTCAGGATACAAAATCAATGTGCAGAAATCACAAGCATTTCTATACACCAATAACAGACAAGCAGAGAGCCAAATCAAAACTGAGAATACAACTAACAAAGGTTGTAAAGGACCTCTTCAAAGAGAACTACAAGCCACTGTTCAATGAAATAAGAGAGGACGCAAACAGATGGAAAAACATTCCATGCTCTTGGTTGAGAAGAATCAACATCATGAAAAGACCATACTGCCCAAAGTAATTTACAGATTCAACGCTATCCCCATCAAGCTTCCAATGACCTTCTTCACAGAACTGGAAAAATCCACTTCAAACTTCATATGGAACAAACAGAGAGCCCACATAGCCAAAACAATCCTAAGCAAAAAGAACAAAGCTGGAGGCAACATGCTGCCTGACTTCAAACTATACTACAAGTATAAAGTAATCAAAACAGCATGGTACTGGTACCAAAATAGAGATATAGACCAATGGAACAGAACAGAGGCCTCAGAAGCAACATCACACATCTACAATCATCTGATCTTTGACAAATCTGAGAAAAACAAGGAATGGGCAAAGGATTCCCTGTTTAATAAATGGTCTTGGAATAACTGGCTAACCCCATGCGGCAAGTAGAAACTGGATCCCTTCCTGACACCTTACACTAAAATTAACTCCAGATAGATTAAAGATCTAAACATAAGACCTAACACCATAAAAACCCTAGAAGAAAACCTAGGCAAATCCATTCAGGACACAGGCATAGGCAAGGGCTTCATGGCTAAAACACCAACAGCATTGGCAACAAAAGCCAAAATAGACAAATGGGATCTTATTAAACTCTAGAGCTTCTGTACAGCAAAAGAAACAATCATTAGAGTGAAGCAGCAACCAAGAGAATGGGAAAAAATGTTTGCAATTTACCCATCTGACAAAGGGCTAATATCCAGAATCTACAAAGAACTAAAACAGATTTGCAAGAAAAAAACAAACAAGCCTGTTCAAAAGCGGGTGAAGGATATGAACAGACACTTTACAAAAGAAGACATATATGAGGCCAACAAACATATGAAAAAATGCTCATCATCACTGGTCATTAGAGAAATGCAAATCAAAACCACTTGAGATACCATCTCACACCAGTTAGAATGGTGATCATTAAAAAATCTGGAGACAGATGCTGGAGACGATGTGGAGAAATAGGAACAGTTTTACACTGTTAGTGGGAGTGTAAATTAGTGCAATCATTGCGGAAGACTGTGGCAACTCCTCAAGGACCTAGAAATAGAAATTCTATTTGACCCAGCAATCCCATTACTGGGTATATATCCAAAGGATTATATATCATTCTATTGTAAAGACACATGCACACCTATGTTCATTGTGGCACTGTTTACAATAGCAAAGACCTGGAACCAACCCAAATGCCCATCAACGATAGACTGGATGAGGAAAATGTGGCACATATACACCATGGAATACTATGCAGCCATACAAAAACGATGAGTTTGTGTCCTTTGTAGGGACATGGATGAACCTGGAAACCATCATTCTCAGCAAACTGACACAAGTACAGAAAATCAAACACCACATGTTGTCACTCATAGGCGGGAGTTGAACAATGAGAACACATGGACACAGGGAGGGGAGCATCACACACTGGGGTCTGTTGGGGGAAATAGGGGAGGGACAATGGCGGTAGGGAGTTGGGGAGGGATAACATTGGGAGAAATGCCAGATGGGGATGGAGGCAGCAAACCACTTTGCCATGTGTGTACTTATGCAACAATCCTGCATGTTCTGCACATGTACCCCAGAACCTAAAGGGCAATAAAAAATATATATATGCTAATTCCAGGGCTGGAGTGAGGCAAAACCAAGATGAGCCTGAAATATCTTGTGCCTGATTATAAGAAAATGCAAATAGATACAGGCATCAGCTTGACGTGACCAAACCTGTGACAATTTGCATCAAAATAATAAGAGAAATGAATAACCAGCCAGTTTTAAAAAAGGAATTTACACACCTACACTAGCATAAATAAATAATAAATAAATGAATAAATAAAGAGGAAAAGCTCTCTCTTCCTTACAATAGAATTCATCAAGACAGGGTGATAAAAATGAAAAATGACCCATTTGACAGTCATTGTAGATGGGCAGCTGGTTCAGGTAAAAGTCATCAAGGAGGCTAAGGCTGGTTGGAGGTGTGATAAGAACAAGAGTAGTGAAATTAGAATTAGAATTTCCTCACATAGAAAATTAATTAATTAGGAAGGGTTTTGCTCTTAAGTCCTGATTGGATGAGGCCCACCCACATTACCAAAGGCAAGCTCCTTTCGTAAAGCCAACTGATTGTTAATAATAGTCACGTCTAAATAATACCTTTACAGCAACTAGACTAGTGTTCCACACACACACACACACACACACACACGAAAAAAAAAAAAAAAAAAAAAAAAAAAAATAAAAAAAAAAAAAAAAAAGAAAAAGAAAGTGAGTTGGAAAGGAGAGAGGTTTGCCCAAAAAAGGACCAGAAAGGTGAAAAAGATAAAATACAGGTGAAAGAAAAGGGGAGGGGAGATACATTTTATTTAAATCTATAAAAATAGTGACTACAGCTAAATTTGAAAAAAAATAGCTGAAGATAGCATAACTAATTGGAGTTAATGTGATATACAGCATCATGAACAATTAGGGTTTGTCCAGAGTCGTATTGCTTAAAAAGAAATACCAACTTCATAAACAGTAACAGAAATAGACTTTAAGATAAAACAGGGCATGGTACAATTCTAAAAGATAATATGCATAGAAAAATGGGAGATTCAAACATAACATAAATCTGGGAAATTCCCAAAACAGACACAAGTTCTTTGCATTAAAAGCACAAACACAAGTCTCTTCATCTTGCAAGACTGTTTCTCCTTCCCCAGCCCTTGTTCTCCCTCTAACCCTGTTTATCTCTGCCATACATGCATCATTTTAAGTTAATGAGGTTGGAAAGAAATCATACAGTGAGCATGTGAGGGCAAAAAGGCAGGAAGATTCAGATTAATTCACGGTGAAGGCCAGCCACATCTGTCCATAGCCTTGGCACCTTTCGTTCTTACATATAGAAAAACATGATTATAATTTCTACAAATTAATTGGATTGGCTTAATCCTAGCAAGTAGCACTTGTTTCTTTAAGTAGGTTAAACTGGTCGAAATTTTAAGCTTTTATAAAATAATTTGAATACTTTACTTGTGAAAGTACCTTTTCTAGAAGGCTCACGTAATTACATTTTACTAGCAGAAATGTAGAAATATAAAGTCTCTTGAGCTTACTCTTCAGAATTTAACTTTGAAAGCCAGGACTTAAAGTCAAGAAAATATTTCTTATAAATTACTAACTATTCAGAGAAAAGTTAGAAACAAGAGAAAAATTAGATATTGGGCATGCATGGAAGCATACCTCAAGCCCGCCACGGTTTGTCTTTCTGACCTGGTGGTTGTAGGCTTGACTGCACACTTTATTGAGCCCTGCAGAGTTTAAAATAGCATGCACCTAACTGTTTAATGACACTTTTCTTATAACACTGGTAGATCATAAATAATTAAGATACTACTATCCTAGATAATAATGTTGTTCAAAATAGGCTCATCACCTGATTTCCTTCAACTCATTTAGTTTGACCATATAAAATAATAGGCTGGACGTGTAAGTCATGTTGACCTAATTTCACCAGCAAAAAAACTAAGATTTAGTAACGTTAAGCTCCTTGACTTAGAAACCTAGAAGGTACCAGATGAGGTCAGGATCGTGACTCCTGACTTGAGAATGTTGTTCTTTGCCCTACCCTAGTGGCCTTTTGTTTTATTTTAAGCTGACATTTAAAAAGACCTTACTATGTGCCAATGCTCTAACTTTATTATTCGTGTAATAATTATCATATCAATTCTGTAAGAGAGATAATATTTTACAGATGAGACTGAGGCCCAGAGTGGTTAAGTGCTTTTCCTTATGGACATTCCATTTGCTAATGTCCAAGTTTAGCACAGCACTCAGCCACTTTTCAGAGTCCATGCTATTACCCACTACTTCCTACGGCACCAGAAACTCTAATCTGAGATCATCGTTACCTAGTCAAGAGTAGAGGCTCATTCTCAGAAAATAATTTCCGGAAAAAGCATAGAATCAATAGAAATTGTTGCACAAGCTGAGAGATGGAAAGGGAAAGGGAACTGCCATTTTTGGCCACATTCTTGGGCTAGACGAGGGGCTTTTACATGTATTCTTTGACTCATTCAGTGTTAGCCGCTGTGATGGTTAATTTTACGTGTCACCTTGACTGGACCATGGGATACTCAAATATCTGGTTGAACATTATTTCTAGGCGTGTCTGTGAGGGTGTTTACAGAAGAGATGAGCATTTGAATTGGTGGACTGAGTAAAGAAAGTGGCCCTTTTCAATGTGGTGGGCATCAACCGATCAGCTGAGGGCCTGCATAGAACCAAAAGGGAGAAGAAGGTTGAGCGTGGCCTGGCTGCTTGAGCTGCTTGGTCACTTTTCTCCTGCAAGCAGTGCTTTTGGTTCTCAGGTCTTCAGATCTAGACTGGAAGCTATACCATTGGCTCTCAGGCTCTTAGACCTTTGAACTACACCACTGGCTTTCATGGATATCCAAAATCATAGCACTTCTCAGCTTTCATAATTGTATAAGCCAATAACTTAAATATATCTCTTCACACATATATTCCTAAATATACATCTAAATATACATGTACTTCTAGATATATCTCCTATTGGCTCTGTTTCTCTGGGAAACCCTGGTTAATACAGATATTAAATGTATTGTATTGCATTGTATTCTATCAAATCATCATATCTACCCTATAGGATAGATAGTTTTCCATCACAAATAAAAAATAAAACTAGCAGGTGCAGTGGCTTACACCTGTAATCATAGCACTTTTGGGAGGCCAAGGCAGGTGGATCATGAGGTCAGGAGTTCGAGACCAGGCTGACCAACTTGGTGAAATCCTGTCTCTGTTAAAAATACAAAAATTAGCCAGACGTGGTGGCGTGCACCTATTATACCAGCTACTCAGGAGGCTGAGGCAGGAGAATCGCTTGAACCCGGTAGGTGGAGGTTGCAATGAGCCGAGATCGTGCCACAGCACAGCACTCCAGCCTGGGCGACAGAGTGAAACTCCATCTCAAAAAACAAATCTTGAGGCAGAGAGCTCTTAAATAATTTGCTTGCATTAAAAACCAGTTAAATCTGAAACTAATATTATAATATTTTTACTGTGGTGCTTTCGCCTTATACTCTATTAAACTCAATTGGGTAACTGCAGAAATGACAAAGTCTGGCAATTCTCAGCTACATGTAGTTCACACAGATAGCTCTGAATATTGCAGCACAACTTGAGGTAGGCCTCCATGTATTCCATAGCATTTGTTTGAATAGTCAACTTTATCCAGAAATTCATTCCCTGGCCTTGTCCAGTCTTTAATGTAGGCGTTCAGTCAATGATACTTAGTTCTTGAAATTCACAAGTTATTTCCTTTGCAATGTTATGCTAGATGTCTTTGTATGACCTACACACATGAACTTGCACGTTCTGTTTTTGCCCATGACCTCTTCTAAGGCCTGAAACTCAGCTCTGACAATAAGTAGAAGGGCTTTAGTAAAGAAAGATGCCTTTATTAAATAAATAGGCCTTGCCAGAGTCCTCCCCACAGCTGACTAGTCACAGTCTGTCTACAGTATCCCAAGTCACCTGGTAGGACAGATTCTAATAAAAGAACTGGCCATCCCTGACTTAGAGTCTCTCCTAGTACATAGTGAGATACTCTTGGATAATAGCATTGCAATTACATAGCATTCATCTTTGATGCCAGTACCTTTCACTGAATAGGTTTTCAATAAACATATTGATTCAATGTAAAGTAATCCCAAAAGTGTCAAATGAGGATTACAATAACTTCACAAGACAATTGATTCTTCCTGATAAACTTATATTGATCCTTTTTATAAAATTTATGTTTATCATCAAGGGATCAGGGTACACATGAGAAATAGCTGTTTAATGATTGCACAAAGCAATTAAATATCCAAACCTGTGATGAATCGGGCCCACAAGTGGTCTCAGTATGTGAAATAGTAGTGTTTCCTGATTGCCTGAAGTATAACATCTTTATTAGTATTTTTATTATCTTGTTTGTTACATGTAGGAAAAACTCTTTTATATGTAATTTAATTCATTATGCATCAGTGAAGTCATTTTAGATGCAGGAGCTATTCAGTTTTCAGGTCTTGGGCCATATTTAGTTGTTCACTAGAATCTTTCAAAATAAATTCACAATGCCTACTCTCACCCAAATTTGTATTTACATCACCCAAATAACTAATAAGATGTTATACTACAGCAAGAAAATAAGTAAAACCTGGCTGGCCATGGTGACTTACACCTGTAATTTCAGCCCTTTGGGAGGCCGAGGCAGGTGGATCACTTGAGGTCAGGAGTTTGAGACCAGCCTGGCCAACATATTGAAATCCCGTCTGTACTGAAAATACAAAAATTATCCAGGCATGGTGATGCATGTCTGTAATCCCAGCTACCTGGGAGACTGAGGCAGGAGAATCACTTGAACCTGGAACAGGGAGGTTGCAGTCAGCTGAGATTGCACCAGTTCACTCCAGCCTGGGCAATAGAGCAAGATTCCATCTCAAAAAAAAAAGGAGAAAGAAAAATAAGTAAAGCTGATTGAAAGAAAGAAGTAGGCCTGCTGCATATTGCTTTGATAGTGTTTTCCAGTTTTCCTTTTGTGCACTTTGACCCTAGATCTCCCTCCACCACTACCAATAATATAGTAGGCAACTATAAGAAAACAAAAGCCCCTAAAAAATAATATTGTTACATCAAAGCACAACTAATAAAAATATTTTCCTGTTCGAATTAATAGATGGAATGTTAAGGAAAATCTTCCATCTGTGCTATGGTTTGAATGCATGTCTCCTCCAAAATTCATGTAGAAATTTAACCCACATTCATACCTGTGGGAGTGTTATGAGGTGGGGCCTTGTTGGGAAGTGATTAAGTCATGAAGGCTCCACTTCTGTGAATAGATGAGTACCTTATAAAAGGGCTCGAGGTAACTAGCTTAGGACTCCTTTTGCTCGTTCACTCTTCTGCCTTCTGAGGACACAGTGCTCTTTTTTCCCTGGCTTATTGACAGAAGATAGCATCCTTTATTTTAAAATTGCATGTAGCTAGCTCAATTTAGAAGAATAGTAAACGCAAATCTTTGCCCAGGTGCATAGATGGTACATTCTGCCTAATAGGAGGTGTACTCTCATGAGTGGTGTTATTGTGGGAGTGGGTTTGTTATTGTAGAAACAGATTCCTTATTTCTTCTGGGAGTACAGTTTTTTATGATCTTTTTACTATATATCATCTATTTCCAATATCTTAGAGATAGGGCCTTTTCTCTGTCAGATGTAGTAAAACCAGGTTTTCACAGAGAAGGTAGCATTTAAGCTGGGCCTTAATACATGAGTAAGAATTTGCTGGCAAGAAAGGTTAATGGGAAGAGAGAATGTTCCCTAGAGAATAAATCATCCAAGCCAAGTACTAAGTTAAGGAAATGATGTATTTGAGTAAAAAAGTCTCATGAAACAACCTTTGAAGGCTTTTGCATTTGTCCAAATGAAAGATGTTCAGTAGATCACTGACAGTTGGGTATACTAAAAAGATTTTTAAAAATAAGTAAGAAAGGACACAAACAGATGGAAAAACATTCCATGCTCATGGTTAGGAAGAATCAATATTGTGAAAATGGCCCTATTGCCCAAAGTAATTTATAGATTCAATGCTATCCCCATCAAGGTACCTATGACCCTCTTCACAGAACTGGAAAAAATCCACCTTAAACTTCGTATGAAACCAAAAGATAGCCCGCATAGCCAAGACAATCCTAAGCAAAAAGAATAAAACGGTAGGCATCACACTACTGGACTTCAAACTATACTACAAGGCTACAGTAATCAAAACAGCATGGTACTGGTACCGAACCAAATATATAGACCAACAGAACAGAACAGAGGCCTCAGAGGCAATGTCACACATCAACAACCATCTGATCTTTGACAAACCTGACAAAAACAAGCAATGAGGAAAGGATTCCCTGTTTAATAAATGGTCTTGGAATAACTGGCTAGCCCCATGCAGAAAGAAGATATTGGGCCCCTTCCTGACACCTTACACTAAAATTAACTCCAGATGGATTAAAGGCTTAATCATAAGACCTAACACCATAAAAACCCTAGAAGAAAACCTGGGCAAAACCATTCAGGACGTAGGCATAGGCAAGGACCTCATGACTAAAACACCAAAAGCATTGGCAATAAAAGCCAAAATAGACAAATCGGACTTAATTAAACTCCAGAACTTCTGCACAGCAAAAGAAACACTCAAAATCATTAGCATGAACTGGAAACCAACAGAATGGGGAAAAATTTTTGCAATCTACCCATCTGACAAAGTGCTAATGTCCAGAATCTACAAAGAACTAAAACAGATTTACAAGAAAAAAATCAAACCAATTCAAAAGTGGGCAAAGGACGTGAACAGACACTTGACAAAAGAAGACATATATGAGGCCAACAAACAAATGAAAAAATGCTCATCATCACTGGTCATTAGAGAAATGCAAATCAAAACCACATTGAGATATCATCTCATGCCAGTTAGAATGGTGATCATTAAAAAATCTGGAGACAACAAATGCTGGAGAGGATGTGGAGAAATAGGAACACATTTACACTGTTAGTGGGAGTGTAAACTAGTTCAACCATTGTGGAAGACAGTGTGGCGATTCCTCAAGAACCTAGAAAAAGAAATTCCATTTGACCCAGCAATCTCATTACTGGGTATATATTCAAAGGATTATAAATTATTCTATTATAAAGACACATGCATACATATGTTCATTGCAGCACTGCTTACAATAGCAAACACCTGGAACCAACCCAAATGACCATGGATGATAGACTGGACAAGGAACATGTGGCACATATACACCATGGAATACTATGCAGACATAAAAAATGATGAGATCATGTCCTTTGTAGGGGCATGGATGAATCTGGAAACCATCATTCTCAGCAAAGTGGCACAAGAACAGAAAATCATACACAGCATGTTCTCACTCATAGACAGGTGTTGAACAATGAGAACACATGGACACAGGGAGGGGAGCATCACACACTGGGGTCTGTTTGGAGGGAATAGAGAGGGACAGAGGTGGGTAGGGAGGTTGGGGAGGGATAACATGGGGAGAAATGCCAGATATAAGTGACAGGGGGATGGAGGCAGCAAACCATGTTGCCATGTATGTACCTATGAAACAATCCTGTATGTTCTGCACATGTACCCCAGACCCTAAAGTGCAATTATATATACGTGTATATATATATATATAGATAGATATACATATATAGAGATATATATATACGTATATCTATATATATCTCTATATATGTACGTATATCTATCTATCTATATATATATACGTATATATATATACGTATATATAAAAAAAGATTTTAAAAACCCTGGTCAAAGCATCTACATGATTTAGGGATGAGCTACATATGTGTAGTGAGAGAAAATGAAGAATTAAACATGACATCAAGTTTATAGACAGGAAGCTGAATGGCTAATGTTGCCTTTATCTGAATTTTTTTAAATACAAGAAGCATTTGGGTATACAATGTCACTTCCATGATTAAATGCTGCTATGGTTTGAATGTGTCTCCCAAAGTTCTGTATTGGAAATTTAATCCCTAGTGCAACAGTGTTGGGGATGGGGCCTAACGGGAGGTGTGCCCTCATGAATGGTGTCACTGTGGGAGTGGGTTTGTTATTGCAGCAGTAGACACCTTATGAAAGGATGAATTCAGCCCCCTCTTGCTTTTTTCTTTGCTTTCTCTTTGCCCTTCTGGCATGTGAAGACTTCCTCAATGACAGGATGCAGCCAGAAGGCTCTCAACAGATGCCAGCCCCTCAACCTTGGACTTCTCTGCCTCCAGAACCATAAGCCAGTAAATTTCTCTTCTTTATAAATTAACCAGTCTGTGGTATTAGCAGCACACAACAGACTAAGAAAGGTGTCTTTTTCTATTCAGAATACTGTAAACTGTGTGACTTCTAAACAACACACACTTATTTCTCATAGATCTGAAGGAGAGAAGTCCAAGATCAAAAGGCCAACAGATCTGCTGTTTGGTGAGGGCCCCCCTGTGCATAGAGGGTACATTCTGTCTTTGCATGGTGGAAGTGGTGAGGGATGTTTCTCAGGCCTCTTTTACAAGAATACTTATCTCATTCATGAGGGCTCTCCCTCTATGACCTCATCACCTCCCAAAGATCTCACTGCCTCCTACCATCACATTACTGGGGGTGAGGATCTCAATGTATACATTTTAGGGGGACATAAACATTCATGCAATGACATTAGGTTATAAATATTGTGACTTCCTTCTTGCTAGCCAATTTCGTCTCTTGCTGGCTTTGATAGAGCAAACTGCTATAAAACCCTACATAATACAAACTGAGGGTAGCCTCCCGCCAATAGTTAGTGAAGAAATGAGGTCTCTCTATCCAATAACTCTTAAAAACCAAATCTTACCTGGAACCATATATGTGAGCTTCAAAGTAGATTCTTCCCCAGTTGAGTAAGACTTCAAGTAAGACTCTAACCCTGGCCAAAACCTAGCTTATGAGAGACCACAGAACAGAGGACCCCACAAAATTCTGCTCAGATTCCTGACCCACAAAAACTGTAAGATAATACATGTGTGCTATTTTAAGCCACTAAGTTTTAGGGTATTTTGTTTCAGAACAATGCCTAACTAATATAACACTTAAAATCTTGGGCATAGATTACATTTAAAACAAAACTGTCCTGAGACAAATCTTTGGGCTCCCACCCTCTCTTTCATGACCATTTCTGGGTTCTCATATTCTCAGTTCTTCTATCTGCCAACTGTCAAAAAGAAAATGAGTCTGCCAAATGTATTACTGGCAAAATTATGTGATTATAGTGTATTAATTTGGGGAGAGGGAATAGTCGTATTTGAAGAGAGAAGACAAAGAGAAATTCGCTAATGCTTATAAATCAGACACTGATATTCATGACCAAGAACTTTATCATGCCCGCAAAGCCTCTTAAGTCACTTCATCTGGGTGCCTGTATTATTTCTAACTTTAAATATACACTTTTATATTTTTGTGATTTATGTTGAATTATAATTTCTGTTTTGAGTCTAGATTTAATATTGCAGTTTCAAAAATGAGCAAAGTCTAAATTTACATCAAAAAAGGCCTTGAGAAAAATACCTGTGTGACGCATCTCCTACTTTCCAGATTGATTTGGTAGCTTAAAGTTGACATTGCCCAAATCACAGGAATGTCAGGTGGCTTCTGCATGCTATCCCAAGGCACAATGGCATAAATTAATCAGTAGAGCAAATGCTTTTCTTTCTGATAAATTTTATTTAGCTTCCTGAAGTGTTTAATTATGATTCCTTAGTTAAAATACTAAATAAATACGTTTTTATATTATACATTTGGGGGTAGGCTTTCCTGGAAATTTGTATCCTCTTGGAAGTAAATCAAAACATATTTCAATGTTATTACTTTAGTTAGGGGAAAATAAGCCCCAGCAAAGGACTTGAATTGCAAATGTAAGTGAAACCGTGGTGTTTACACTAATGCTAGCAGGTTTAGCAACAACACAGGCCAAGAAATTGTGCATGTGTGATACACATTTGATCACCAGCTAAATGACTCTGTAGCAAAAGGAAATCCAAAGGAAAATTCAAATCATTTAATGGCATAAACCTTCATGGATTAATAATTTCTCTGTGAAGATATTGTTAAAGATTTATCACATTTTTATAAATAAGAATACCATTTTAGAGTATAAACGGTTTAGAATAAACCATTTATAAAAGTAGAATCTGCAATATCCATGATAATCCATCAAAAAAGGTCCAGACACCCATGAGTTTTATGTCATTTATGTCTTATCAATGAAGGAAAGACCTAACAGTCTTTCACATCTCTTAAGCTTTCAAAAAATTGGATTTCTAGTCACTGGAATACAGAGATTGTGATTCACAGCCTGGGGAGACATCTAGCCATGTATGCTTTACAACACTTTTTGTGTGATTCTGTGCACGGCAGGGTTGAGAGTCACAGCCTCTCAGAATTTTGGATGTCATTCTTTCTACTTTAGCAACAGACGTGTCAGGACTGGAGAGGGCAGGCACCTCAGGATGTGTGAGAGAAATACACATATGCAGACATTCAAACAACTTCTCTATGAACCAATCTTAACTCTTGAATCTTCTCAGCAAATCATGAACCATGTGTCAGAGTGTGGAAAAAGAGTGAAGATATCATGACGAAAATACCTTTAGGGAAAGCTATTTGCACTCACTCTAGCGGAAAGATGGCTGTTTCGTCACGTAAAACCTTTAAAAGAGGTGGCATGTTTCAAGGGAACTACTCTGATAGCTTTGAAATGTGCTCTTTGAAGCTGAGCCACATAGAGGGCAGGTGTCAAATCATTAGGCTAACAGTGGACTGAGATTAATTCTAGACAATAGAGGGATGGAGAGAGGGTCTGATGACTTCTTTCAAACATCAGGAGACTGCTGCTATGGGGCCACTGGGCTGCTCTCTCAGGGGTGGTCAGAACAAAAGGGTCACCTTGTCTTGGGTCACCTTGAGTCTCATAGGACCCTTCCAGGGGCTAAGAAAAAAAAAGGAGCTGATGTGTCAAGCTGAATGCCTAGAACCTGTGGAAAGAGCCTTAGTCTTAGTCTTCACGACTCCACCAAAAGAGAGATTAATGGTTTATCTGCTGGTCTCAAGGGAACCAAAGGAGGGCATGAGTATCTCCAAGAGCCCAGGAAAGGGAACTATGAAAGAAAGAATCGCATGTTAGACCCAGAGAGCACAGACCCAGCTAATGAGGGGACAGTTTGAAATGAAAACTCTCCAAGTCTGTCACCTTCCTTTGTTTTTTCTCCTCCATTGACCCTTCAGGATAAGAAAGAGCAGCTAGTAAATTGAGGAAGCTAACAAGGTGTGAGACCAAGGGCACATGGTATGCTGGTGAACAGAGGATGGGAAAACACGTACAGCTGCTTCCTTGCTGCAGGCACCTGTGTTTGGGGCTGGCTCAAGATGGGAATGGAGAAGAACAATGGAAAGCAAATCACATTTTTTTATCCAGCTGTACTTACCTGACTTAATGTGTATTTGCTTCCTTGTTCTGTAAAGAGGTTCAAGATAACTTTCACAAGACACTTTGACATCGAAATAGAACTATGGGTTCGAGCCAAGGAAATATAGAGGATTTCTACCTGATAGAAAAGGAAAGTAGCTATCTATGGAGCACAGATGACAAAGAGATAATCTTAACATTTCACATTCAGCTTCCTGGAGAACAAAGCACTCAAGAAAAAATCAGTTATATAATCTCCATTTATCAAAAGTAAGTGTCACTTCATACCCTCATGTACACAAAATTTTGCTAGGATGAAACTCTAAAAACAGTTCTCATTAACTGTGGGATCTACAGGAAGAGATGCCAAATGGAAGCAAATTAGAAACAAAGGTGCTTTTAGTCCAGCTATTTAGCACATCTCTGGCAATCAAGACTTGCATTATCTATGCTCTTTGATAGTGTGAATACGTATTTATTTCCTGCAGCTGCTGTAAAAAATTATTGCTATCCTGGTGACTTAAAGCAATAAAAACGCATTTCCTCACAGTTCTGGAGGCCAGAAGACCAAAATTAGTCTCACTGAGCTGACTTAGGGTGTCAAGGTTGCACTTCCTCTGGAGGCTCTAGGAAAAATTCATTCCTTGCCTTTCCTGGCTTCTGGTTGCTGCCTCCGGTTCTTGGCTTGTGGCCACATCACTCCCATCTCTGCCTCTGTAATTACATTGCTTTATCCTCTTCCCTCTGTGTAAAATTTCCCTCTTCCTCCCTCTTATAAAGATACCTTTAGGATCCACCTTGATAACCTGGGATGATCTCCACATCTCAAAATTTTTAACTTAATTTCATCTGCCAAGACCCTTTTTTATACGTTAACTTTCACAGGTTCCAATGGCTCTCTTTTGAGAGGTCATTTTTCAGCTAACCACAGCATATGAACAGCAATAGATATATTACATAACATGTGGAATAAAACTTCTCATACAATCATGTATGTTAAGCAACATAGTGACATCCTAACTTTAGAAATCATGGTGAATATCAATTACATCTTCATTAATGTAATGAATTCTCACATTGCAGTTCCAAGTAGGGATTTAGTTCTCAGTAGTAAGAACAGATTTCTGAAAGCCTGCAAGTGTAGACGAAGTCATCTGTGAAAAGTTGGGAGCAGATTATCGTAAAGTTCCGTTACTCACAAATGCCTCTACTAAGAGCATTACATAAGGAAAGTAAATTTACTGTTCTTCCTTTATAAAAGCATTACATAAGGAAAGTAAATCTATTGTTCTTCCTTTATAATAGTAAAATCTAAAATAGCTGAGTATGGACCCTTAGCTCATCACGGAATTTTAATATCTCAGCCCATCATTCTTACTTTCCAGATAAGAAAATTGAGGTTCAATCAAACGCCTGTTCTTAGTCCCCACCGCTAACATGTGGCATAAGAAACCAGAACTAATACTTCCTCACTCCAGCCCCACACACTTTCTTTTGGGCCATGCCCTCTTTTTTTAGTCATTTATTGAAATAAAAGCCACTTTTAATCACGCTCCAGTTCAGGTATCTTTCAACCTCAGAATTAAAGTATATTCATTAGAATTTAAATCTTCATTTCTAGATTTAATACATAAATGTTCTTAATAAACCCTGACATGCAAAAGTCTGATCTGTAGAAAGAAACTCAAGGGAGACGGCACCCAATACTCAACTGCTATTATGTTAATTCAGAGGAGTTGGTTACTTTGAGACTTAATTTCAAGAAAAGGGAACAAAGCCTACAAATGTACTCAATTCAAAGATATATCTACCAGAAGCAGTGAGCAGGGCTTAATTGGTAACAGCCGGGGAAGTTTCTGTCTACAAATTAAAGATGCAGAAATTTTCCCTCCCACACCAAATAAGTTGGTCTATGGTTTTCTAAAATCTCACTGGCTATTTATCTATTATTTTCTTATGAAGAGAGACTTGATAAAAGGGCACAACATCATTCTGATATTCTTTTTAAGTCATTTACCCTCAAGTTTTTCAGGCAAGCTGAGAGAGTAGACAGCAAATTACAACACAGGCTGCCCCTGTATCTCAAACTGATGCGAGGATGCTATTTGACAAATGTGACTTAAAAACCTGAGTAGATAGGTGATTTTGAAATGATTTAGTTCTTACGGCTTTTCATAACATGACATATAGAAGACATTACAACGTGATCCACATTTTTTCTCAGGGTATTACATATCGTGTTTGGACAGTTAGAACTCCCTGCTATTATTTATTCATGCCAATATAAATTATTATCTTCAAATGAACTCAAGTCACGTAAACTCTCGCTTCCAGGAACCACAGCATGCTTTCTTCTGGAGAGATGTGAATTTCACCTCATTCCTTGGAAATTGAAAAATCAAATAACAAACAGGCCCCCTGTTTCCAATCAGTACCTCGTTCAGTAACTTCTTGAGATTGTTTGGGTCCAGTGTGGGTTTCAGTCTTGGAAGTCTTAAGGACTTAAAATCTTTTTTATTTTTTATTTTTTTGCTATCAACTCCAAAATCAAGATGAGCTACTGTAGGGAGCTGCCTTTATTATGGGGCTCCGAAGAGGATCTCTGGTTTGTTTTATTTATTTTAAAGCCAAGAGCCAATTCCAGGATGATGAATGGTGTCAGTTTGATAGCACCAAAGACTGAAATTCTTCATTTCTCCCAAGGTGTAACGGGGCAATGACTGCAATTTCTTTTACAGTTTGCCCTGTAAAATGCCTTACCTTTTACCTGAATAAGCTGATTCTAAAAATGTTGTATCAGGATCACGATCTATTCTAACAATTCCTTTTCTCCTGATAGACCTGATAATGTCAGGGTAGATGTATTAAAAGAGATTCTTTTTTACTTTTTAAGAGATTTTTTTTCACCTAGAACTGAATAAAGCCTTCTGATTGAATTTATTCAGCTCAGCACACTTACAAAAGCATAAAGCTGGTTTGGACCTGACCCTAACAATGGCTATTCTAAGGGCCCAATCTCAGGTGTGGTTCAGATTTATTGACCTGAATTTTGCTGGATTGGAGGTAAGTCTCAAGTTTATACTTACACAGTCTACCTTTCTAGTTTAACAGAAACTTTACCCTGCTCTTTGGTTGATACCAACAGACAGTGATATTGGTGATTCTGACCCTGTGTAGGCCTAGGCTAATATGTGATATAGGGGAATGTCCTCAGTGGGACAACTGTGGAAGAATAAGAGAAAAAATTATATTAAGTTAGTCATACCTATCCAGGTAATCATGACTTCTGGTTTCTGGTATATACTGTGGTTTTAGGGAGAATCGTTTTTTCTGAAGTAATTTGTTTTTCACTTATTCCTTTTCATAAATAACTAATTTACAGCATTTAAATGTTTTAATTGAAATAATTATAGAGGCTCAATTAAAAAATGGAAGACATTATTTTATTATTTCTCATACTTCCCTTTCTTCAACCCAGCTTTTAAAATAAGGTTATTAATAGAGATTGAAGCTGAGTCTATATCAATGTATTGGTGAATTTAAAGAACAATTTTAATAAAATCTGGCTGAAGTAATGATACTAATTGAATTTCCTAAGCAACTGCAATATGACAAGTGTTGCTAAAACCTTTTGAGATAATAATGAAAATCTGGCTTATTTCGAGGAATTCCTAATTGGAATTCCTATAACCTAATTGGAAAAGCAATAATAATACACTTAAAATACCAGGTAACAATATGAAACAACACTTAAGTGTTACCACCAAATATTGAGTGTTCTAATAATTAGTAATCTTTACCTTAGAGGGAATACACACACACACACACACACACACACAATTATTTGCCATGAACTTTAAATATTGATGTAATTCAGATAAAGAGGAAATTAAATGAAATATTATTGTGAATTCAGTTGAAGAAAAAAGAAAGTATATTTTAAAAATAGAATTGGAGAAGAAAATTACCTGTGGAAAGAAAAATACTTTCAAATACATGTTATGACCATGGTTATATTGGAAGAATGAGGCTTTCTCATTTCTCAAAGGAATGAAGCACACTTTGAAGTTATCTTAATGAATATTGCTTTTTCCTTTCACGCAAAACATTCAATAAGTGAAAAACTGAGTGATTGTTGGGATAATTCAACTCATGTCAAAAAATAAAACAAATCGTAGGAAACTCAGTTGGAGGTGCAAAGGACGAACCAGTTCCTCCTCTTAGAGGATTAATTTTTGTGTTAAGATTTGCTGCCCGTAAGCTTGATGGGAGATTTTACAAAATATCTTTCTTGGTTTAAAATGATGAAAGCTGGAAGAAAAATTACCTTGAATTGATACATTTACACACTACTTCACAGATTACAAGTGTAATCACATACATTGTTTTATCCTAGATTGGAGAGGAAATAGCTGGTTCAAGTGTTGATTATCACTTAGCTTTATGAATTTGATCTTTCCTTTTTCCTACTCTTTTTGTAGTTTAGTTTTCTTTTCTGTTATATGAAGATAATGATACTTATACTGTGAAGATGTTGTAAATATTTATTAAAATATAGTTCCTGGCACAGAGTTGGAATTGAAGCATTAGTTCCCTACACTGACTGAACATTACCACCACTTTAAAGATGACAAAATGCCAAAAAAGTCAGGTTAACTTGCCAAAGCCTTCACAGATTACACGATGGCAGTCACCAGATCTGCTATCTTTTGATTTTTCTGCTCAATCCAAATAATTTCACATATGATTATGATGATAAATATGAGTCTCTATGAGTCTATGGATATATTTTTATTTATACAGTCATATGCTCTATAACAGCATTTCAGTCAATGACAGACCACATGTATAACAGTGATCTCATAAGAGTTGATAATGAGCTGAAAAATTTCTATTGTCTAGTGACATTGTAGCTGCCTTAATGTCTCAGCAAAACTTGTTACACAAATGTTTATGGCTGGTATAAACCACTGCGCTGCCAGTCACGTGAACGTACAGCATATACTATTATGTACAGTAAATAATACTTGATAATAAATGACTATGTTACTGGTTTATGTATTTATTATAATATACTTCTGTTATTATTTTAGAATATACTCCTTCAATAATACTTATGAAAAAATTAACAGTAAAACAGCCTCAGGCAAGTTCTTCAGAGTGTATTCCAGAAGATGACGTTAGTATCATAATAGATGACATCTTCATGCGTGTTATCGTCCCTAAAGACCTTCCAGTGTCACAAAATATAAAAGTGGAAGAGAGTGATATTGAGGATTCTGACCCCATGCAGGCCTAGGCTAATGTGTGCAAGTCTTAGTTTAAAAAAAAAAAACAAACATTTAAGAAGTAAAAATATAAATAATTTTAAAAATAGAAAAAAGATTATAAGAATATTAAGAAAGAAAATATTCCTGTTGTACAACTGTATAATGTGTTTTGTTTTAAGGTAATGTTATAACAAAAGAATGAAAAAGTTAAAAAATAAGAAGTTTATATAGTAAAAAATATTACACTAAGCTAAAGCTAATTATTAAAGAAACTTTTAAAAATTTAATTTAGTGTAACCTAAGTCTACTGTGTTTATAAAGTCTACGGTAGTACAGAGTAATGCCTAGAGCTTCACATTCTTTCACTGACTCACCCGGAACAACTTCCAGTCCTGCAAGCTCTGTGCATAGTAAGTACCTTATGCAGAAGTATCATTTTTGTCTTTTATACTGTATTTTTACTGCACTTTTTATGTTTGGACACATAAACTCACCATTGTGTTACAATTGCCTAGAGTACTCAGTATAGTAACATGCTATATAGGTTTGCAGCTTGGGAGAATTAAACCATATAGTCTATATGTAGAGTAGGCTATTTCAATTAGGTTTATGTAAGTACATTCTATTATGTTTGCACAACAAAATTACCCAACAGCACATTTCTGAGAACATATCCCTGTTGTTAAGCAATGCATGACTATATTAACAAAGCCAACATCATTTATATATTTAAGTGATATATGTATAAATCATTTGCTGTCATGATTCTTAAACTATGTATCCTTGGGGTATGTGTCTGTGTGCTGTTGTTAATCAAGTCACACATTAAATATGTAACACCTTATAGATGGTGAGAACTATTTTTTTATTAAAATAAGCAACCCAATATAATTCTATTTTTAGTATAAAATAAGAAATGTGGCCAGACACAGTGACTCATGCCTGTAATTCCAGTACTTTGGGAGGCTGAGTCTGGTGGATTGCTTTAACCCAAGAATTCAAGATCAGCCTGGGTAACATGGCAAAACCCCATCACTACTAAAAAAAAAATCACAAAAACTAGCCGAGCATGGTGGCATGCACCTGTAGTCCCAGCTAGCTGGGGAGCTGAGGTGGGATGACAGGTTGACTCTACAGTGAGCCACGACTGTGCCACTGTGCTCCAGCCTGGGTGACAGGGTGAGAGACTCTATCTCAGAAAAACAGAAAAGGAAAAAGAAATGTTCTTGCACAAATTTTAGATCATACTCTAATCCCTAGTTTATAAAATCATATTTTCAGCTGTGCTTGATACTTTGGAAGGAACGTTTAATACGCAATAAAACACCGTGTTAAAGGTCACAAAGGCATTTGTGTTCACCAGACATCTACATTTCCCAGAATATAAGATAGTGGCCGGCTTGGTCTCTAATCTTCTCTTCATACTGTAATTTCTATATATTATCATATCTATTCTTTTCCATTTCTTCTTTCCTCCACTCTGAGGGAAAAGGTAATTAAAATAAAGTGGCCAAAGGTAACCTAAGGAGAAAAAGTACAGGGAATCATGGCCAAAGGTTTATCTCATATATAGTGTTTCTGTATTCTATAAGACGTGATTTTATTTGAGATTAAAATTCTTAATTATACTCAATGATCTGATATCAGTAGCATGTGTGCTGTATAGTAAGCTTCAAGCCCAACCTTCAGTACTGCTTTGTGAAATGCTGGGGCTGGACGTCTATAAACCATATCACTGCTTTGCCCAGCTCCTCCCTGTTGGATTGAGAATAGGTGGTGCTAGAGGGAGTTGGAAGACTGGAGAGTGAAAAAGCTCCTCTGCGCCCTGTCTGCCTCCTATTCTTGTCCCAGTGACCCCAAAAGACACTTTTTTTCCCACCAGCGACACTTCTCCTGTGAGCACAGTTAACTCCAATTCATAGTTTTCCAGCATTCCTGTTGTTTTGATTTAAAACATTGAATTAGGCATTATTTTTTGTAATTATTTACTAAGTGCTTTTGTTGTTATCACAAATAATACCCTCATATTTTTACTTGTTTTTTTTCTAACTTGAGCTCTGTCAGAAATCTCTACTGCAATCATACCATCTCTCAGCTGTCCCCCAAATATTCTAAATGCATTGATTAATCTTTTGGCATTGCTTAAGTGTATCCAGTGATTAAAATGGAATTTGTCTCAACACTACAAGCCATAAGACCATGAGATATGGCAAACCCCATTTAAAGGTGTCCATATAAATATCATTGAATGATGTAATTGATTTGGACTTGCAATTTTTTAAAAATTCCTTTGAAAGATTCTATGGGATTAGAATAATTTTTTCATTTTTCTCCACAGATGCAGCATAAAATATACCAGAAACCTAAACCACTGAGCCTTTCACATCTGTTTTTCCTACGTTAAACATCAAAGCCTTCAATTTTTTTTCTTTTTCTTTTCTGTTCTCTGTATAATGCTGGAAAGAGCTTTGTGTAAGTGTCATTGACTGGGGTTGAAAAGTGAGCACTGATAAACTTTTCTGTATTCTCAGAATTCATGTTTTTTCATACAGCTAATGTAAACATATTTTATTTGCTATCATTTTATAAAAAATAAATACAAGATACGTTTTTAAATATTTTTGAAAAACATTAATTTTGAAGAGTTTAAATATATCAAAAAGGTAGAAAAATAATAAAGTCTTATATACCAATTATGATGGCTAATTTTATGTGTGAACTTGGCTGGGTCACGGTGTCTATGTGGTCAAACATTATTCTGGATGTTTCTGTAAGCAGGTTTTTGGATGAGAGTAACACTTAAATCTATGAACTTTGAGTAAAGCAGATTGTCCTCCATAATGTGGGTGGGCCTCATCCAATCATTTGAAAACTTTAAATGAACAAAAGACTGAGCTTTGCCCAGCAAATGGCCTTTAGACTTCACCTGCAACATTGGCCCGTCCCTGGTCCACCCTGTGTATTTTGGACTTGCCAGCCTCCATAATCATTTTGGGCTATTCTTTAAAATAAAATTCCTATGATATAACTCTCTCTTTCTCAATCTACATATATGTATGTATATATACATACACACATACATTTGTTTGTTTGGCTCTGTTTTTCTGGAGAACCCTGAGTAACACTTTCCTTATCACAATTAACAACTGGCAATTACTATATTACTTAATCTATTTTTGTGTTATAATTTAGAGTAAATATAGACATCATGACATTCGCACCCTAAATAGATCACCATATCACTATCTATAATCCTTAAGGATAATATTTTTCTGTATAAGAAAACACCATTATTGCACTTAATGAACTCAATTTTTTATGCCATTTAATACTCACTCTATCTTGAAATGCTCTCAATAGTCAAAAGAATTCTTGAAGCCAATCAGAACAAAAGTTGTGCTGGAGTTTCATGTGACATAATACTTTATAGGTAATGCTCTGTGCCTCATATTGCATCACAATAGGACATATCTGCACTATTAGTGATGCTAACATTGGATTCTCAGTTAATGGGGTGACAGCTTCATCCCCTCTCTCTAAAAGTGTATCTTTTTCCCTTGGTGACTAACAAGTAATATTTGGGATGATATTTTTGCATCTCATGAATATTTGTAGCAATATTTCATCTAATAATATTTCTCACGTGTTAATCATCATTCTCTGGATCAAAAATTTTCTTAGAAATTGCAAAGTAACAAAATATAACATAATAATTTATTACAGAATTACAAGAGAGCCAGTTCTATTCCCCATATCTTCCTAATTTGTTCAACTCTTAACACACTGGAATGAAATTTTAGGATGTCATAGCTAGAGAATTACTCTGGGGTAAAACAGAGCCTCCTTTAAGATTTGGCTTGTGTAGTATGAGGAAAGTCTAAAAGACTAGTAATAAGAATATTGATGTTCAGAATTCCCAACGCCATATCACGTTTTTTAAATTACGAAGATACAGTATATGACATTTTCTGATTTAATAAGGAACAGGTAATGGATAAATTATGCTTAGCAGTGCAAACCAAAGATCTAAGAGCTTGAATTACTTTTACAAAGACCTTACCAAACGACATTTAATGTATGTAACCAGCTAACTTAACACTGTTTTTACTTACTGTCATGCATTTTTGCAGAATTTTGTAGAGTCTTAGCCTTTTCTCTTTCCGTTTGTTTCTCATATTCACTTAGAATCAGAGGCGCTGAAACGCTGAGTTTTACTTCTTGGGTATTAGATTTTCACCTTTTTCCTACTACCTCGTATCTTCTGCATGTGTAAATTTTCAACTTTACTAAGTCTGTGAAGAAGAAACACCCATTGAGCATGAATGGAAAAGAGATTAAACTGAAGGGATATAGGGAATTTATAAATTAACACTCTGATAGGAACAGAAGATGCTGAAGCAATACTGGAGAAAAGCCAGTTCTCTTGAAGTTTTTGGTCTGCACTAGTAGATGGTAGAGGCTTAACTAAGATCCCAATAGACGTTTGAACTCAGAATACTTATTCAAACTCGATGTGAACCCTTTGAGGTTGACTCATTGCTAATATTTTTCCATTTCAGGGTAAAATTTCCCACTGATACTAGCCAACACAACCTCAGTGTGGATAAGTGGAATAGGAAGTTCAAGATCACTGAACTCTTGTAAAATGACTTATTTATTGTTTCTACTTAATTCCTCAGACATGCTTTGTGGGTTTTTATTATTACTATTAGATTTTTCAAGTTCTATTTTCCATCCAGTGGCCCTCATCTTCTTAGGAAAATCCTGAACAACAGGGACAGCTGTTAAAAGAATGAGCTCACTAATTAGTTTCATATTGGGAAAATAATAGTGTAAAAAAAGTAAAAAGTAACTTACCTTATTGTTTATTTCCTAAGGGATAATGTAGAAAATGTCCACGCTTGACTTAATTACAATAAAATAAACAGGATTCAATTTGTGTGCTTTGGTTGACAAATTTTCTAAGAGGCAAATTGTTCCAAATTAAAATAAGAACCTATCTTTATAAGCTTGGTTGTTACCTCTTTAGGTATGCATTTATTTATCTTTTTAGTCTGAGAAAAAATTCGGTGATGAATAAATTTTCTCTTAAATCTAGGTGGCATATAACAGTCTGCGCCTTAAAGTACTCCAGCATTTTAGTCTGCAGGAGATTTTATCATGGGAAGCAATATACAAAACAGCATCTACTGAATAATAACAGGTTTTGGTAGATTCTAAATAAGTGTCTCATACACTAACATCATATTGTTCTATTTTAATAATGGAGTTCATTCATTTCACCTGTTCTAAAACTGCCATGTTGCTATTTTTTTAAATCCTGTCATTTTATTTTTTTTCCCATTTTTCCTTCTCCTTTCTTCACCAAGAACTTACCTGTCTAAACTAAATAATTGCATGTCACATACAAAAATAAGACTATCTGAAAGATAATGCCGGTCAAACTTCAACATTGCATATAAATCTAGATTGCATCTCATTTTATGTTTCCTCTTCTTTCTCAAAGGATTCACTATTCTGTAATTCACAAATTCATCCTCTTTCTGGACAAACTTAAACTTTAACGCCCAACTATTATGTGGTTCAACACAACTTTTCATCTCATATTTGCCTGGAGCCAGTCAAAGGGAAGATGAACCCACAGTCAGTTCCTGTAGGGTAACAAAATGACATTTCATGTTTTCCTATAATGACCACAGGCTAACCAGCCTCTAACCTGGGAAGGCCTCAAATACAGGCAGCCATTTAGGAATGTTTTCCTATGTTATGTCACCTCCATCAGAGAAAAACGAGGAAGAAAATACGATTTAGAGAAACAGTAAGGTTGTGTGTTGATTAGTGTCAGCTGGAAATCTTATCCCGAAATGGAAAGAGACTAGGAAAGAAGGGAAAAAAGACAATAGACAGGAAGGTTGTACAATGGGTTTTTAGTTTTCTTTGTAAAGGCCTTTAACAAAGTTTTGGAATAAAGTACCATTGTAACATGATGTGCAACTAATACACTGTGCAAAAATGAGGAATTCTAGAGACCAGTAATTAAAATACAACTGTTCAAAAATAAATAAAAATATTACTTTATTAAATTTTTTACTTTATTACACATGTCATTAATTTTATTCTTAAATACTTGATATATGAATTTCAAGCATTAATTTTTAACACATTGACTTGAGAAAATGAGCCACAACCTATAATGCTTAGCTACAGCATAATTTAGGGAATTTAGTTTTCTTTCAAACTATTTCCCAAAGCCGTTGACTATTCTTGTCTGTTTTCCTCCAGCCGCCTTTCATGTTAAAAATCAGTATTTTGTGTCTTGTGCTAAAACTCTTGCTCTTTATAAGTAGGTATATTTGATTAAATATAAATAGTATCTAATAAATTTGCAAATTGCTGATCCATGCATAAAGCTCTGTTGGCTTCAGCCCTTGTGTTTTGATGATTCTGAGGTAAAAGAAAAATATTTATGATTGATTACTTGCTATGGCACAAAATTGCAAGAGAAGATGTGATTAGTGGTAAACCAAAGAGAAGATACCAATTTATAATTCTCAAAGCTTGGTAACCATACATAATGTGGTCAATTGTATTTTCAAAAAATCGCCACAGTAATATTTCTCCTTCTACAGCAATATTTTTAGATCCTTGCTATTTTCTCATCAAGAGCAGAAGTCTATTTTTCTTCCACTTGAAACTGGGTAGAACTATATAAATAAAATGTAAAATAGGTGATATTATGTGACTCTAGAAGCTAGGTCACAGGTGGAAATATGGCTTCTGCTTGGCTCTTTTTCTCTCTCTCAAAACACTCACCTGTGAAACCTAGCCACCTCTTAAAATTTGTAGATGATCAGCTGACACCCTCCACTAAAATTATAGATGACTGTCATTAATTATCAGCTGCTAGACCTATGAGTAAATGACACCCTACTGGCTGCCCCGTTGACACTGAGTGGAGCAGAGACAAGCTGAACTGAGTTCTATCCAACTGAAAATTTTTGAGCTAAATAAATGCTGTTTTTGTTTTTAAGTCATTAAGCATTGGTAGTTTGTTATTGTTATGGACAAAATTGTCTTCCCTTACACCCACGTTGCACCCCTAAGCCCCAGTGTGACTGTATTTGTATATAGGGCCTTTAAGGAGGTAACTAAGATAAAACGAGGTCATAAGAGTGGTATCCTAATCCAATGGGACCGGTGTTCTTACAAGAAGAGAAAAAGATACCAGAGCACGCTCTCTCTCTCTCTCTCTCTCACACACACACACACACACACACACACACACACAGAGAGAGAGAGAGAGACAGAGAGAGACAGAGAGAGTGAGAGAGAGAGAGAGAATAAAGGCCAGATAAGGATACAGTGAGAAGGCAGCCATTGACAATCTTCTGTTCTTACAGAATACATACATCATTATGAATAGAATGTTGGTAGAAATGTGAACATTAAAGGTGCTTCAGGAAAGACCTCAGATGAAAATGAGGAACATGTTATTAGAAGCTTGAAAAAATGCAATCCTTATTATTATCAACCTGAAAAAAAAAAAAAAAAAAAACAAAGAAAATGATCACCAAATATGTTAAGTTTATTTAGGAATGAGAACAAAGATTAGAATTCAGAATGCATAGAGTGGCAAGCCACCAGATAAATCTTGTCAAAGCAGAGGATGTGAAAGGGCTTCCTGAGGGATTTTTAGAAAGTCCTTGGGAAAAATTCTTATCTGGGCCTAACAAAAGTCAGACCAGAAATCATTCTGCAATCTGCAACTTTCAATGATAAAGTGGCAAAGAACTTGACTGAATTGTGTTCTCATGTTTCCTCGAAGATAGAACCATGAGTGATAACCTTGGATACTTTGTGCAGGAAATTTCTAAGCAAAGTATTAAAGGTGCAGCCTGGCATATCTTTACTGTTTATACTAAAGTGAGAGAGGAAAAAGATAAATTAGAGGAATTGTTAAACGAAAAAGAACCGGAACTTGAAGATTTGAAAAATTCCGAGAGGTGGATCCAAGATGGCCGTTTAGGAACAGCTCAGGATTGCAGCTCCCAGTGAAAGCGCAGAGGGTGAGTGGACGCCGTGTTTTTATTGCCCACAGACTAGGAAATTCCCGGGCAGAGGTGCTCCACGGTCACCAGCGCGGCTGTTTCGGCCAGCACAGCTGCTTTTCCCCGCGCGGCTGCTTTGTCGGCGCCCCGG
>NW_016108086.1:399356-402906 GCF_001604975.1 Cebus imitator | reverse complement strand
ATTTTGCATGTTCTTCACATGTACCCCAAAACCTAAAATACAATAAAATAAATAAATGGGAAAAAAAAAAAAAAGAAAAATTCCTCAACCTATTCATATTGCAAAAACTCAGAAAGCATGTTCTGGAGAGAACACTAGGGGTATGGCTGGCAATTACTTCATAAAGACTCATGCGCCTATCTTTTTTTCTGGCTTCAACTGAGTGGGCTGATTAAATCCATAGGTAATCCATCAGCTGAGACTAAAGTGGACAGAGGAAATGGGAAAGAATAAAAGAAGGCTGTCAGACTTCTGGAATTCTATAGGATGTGACAATAGAGCTATTCAGCTTCAAATACACTTGAAATAAAGGGAAGAATGACCCTGAAGGTGATTCAGAAATCAAGGCAGCCCCTCCCACCACAGGCTCGACTGTCTCCTCCTGAGTTTCAGTGATTAAGGCCAGGATGCCACTGCCCAGTGCCTCAGTGTAAGGCCACTCTGTAGAGCCACAGGAGTAAGCTGCCTCCCAGGGCTGTGGGGATGACCTGCTGCCCAGTGACAGCAGGTAGAGTACTGAGCAAAAGAAGATCGTTTTTAACCCTTGGCTTGCTAGTTTGGGACTTACTTGGGACCCATCATTTTTTTCTTCTTTCTTGGGATGGAAATGTCTATCCTACCATTATATATTGGAAGCACAGAACTTGTCTGATGTCACAGTTTCACAGCTGGAGAGAAATTTTGCCCCAGGATGACTCATACCATGAATTTACCAATACCTGATTTAGACAACATTTAGATGAGGCTTTGGACCTGAAATGTATGCTGGAATGAGTTAAAACTTTTGGGGATATTGGGATCGAGTGTATATTAGCCAAAGTTCTCCACAGAAACAGAACCAATAAAATACATATTGATATGTTTAAGAGGAGATTTATTATGAAAACTAGCTCATGCAATTATGTAGCCTGAGAAGTCCCATCAGATGCCATCTGCAAACTGGAGAACAGGAAAGCCCGTGGCATAATTCAGCCTTAGTCCAAAGTCCTGAGCACCAGGGAAGCCAGCGGTGTAACTCCCACTCCAAGAATGAAGGCCTGAGAAGCTGGAGGTCTGCTGGTATTAGTCACATAACCTGAGGGCTGGAGAACTGGGAGCTCCAAGGTCCAAGGGCAAAAAAAGAAAAAAAAGATGGATGTTCCATCTCAAGAAAAGAGAAAATCCACCTTTTATCTGCTTTTGGCTGTACTTGGACCCCTGAAACCTGGATGATCACCTCCCACATTGGTGACAATAAATCCTTACTCGGTCCGATTCAAATGTTAATCTCTTCCAAAACACTTTCACAGACACAGCCAGAAATAACGTTTTACCAGCTTTTTCAGCATTCCTTAGCCTAGTCACATTAGCACAGAAAGTTAACCTTCATGAGGCGGCTATATTCATTAGAGAAGGACATGCATATTGCTGGCCAGAGAGTGGAGTGTCAGGAACTAAACTGTGTTACTACAATATTCATACGGTGGACCCTTAAAGCCCAGTGTGACTGTTTTTGGAGATTGAGTCTTCAGTGAGGTAACTAAGGCTAAATGGAGTCAAAAATGTAGGGAGCTAAACTCACAGGTCTGATTTTCTTTATGGGAGAGGAAGAGATACCAGATGCATGTGTGCAGAGAGGAAAGGCTACGTGAAACCACAGTGAGAAACTGAGAGTGGAGATCTTCAACTATAATTACAGATTTGTCTATTTATCTTTCCAACTCTGCCAGCTTGGGATTACATATTTTGAGGCACTATTATTAGGTGTATTTATATTTGAAATTCTTGTATCTTCTGGATAAAGTGACCCCTTTATTATTATGTGTTATTCTTCTTTACCCGTGGTAACACTCTTTGTTCCGAAGTCAATTTTTCTTGACATTAACATAGTCATACCGACTTCCTTATGTTTAATGTCTGCATCATCCAACTTTTTCTGTTCCGTAACTTTTAACAGAGCTAAGTCTTTATATTTGTAGTGAGTTTCTTATAGAAAACATACAGATGGTTTTTTTCTTTCACCCCAACAAGCTCTGCCTTTAATTAGGGAGGTTGTATTTATATTTACATATATTATGGACTAAATGTTGTTCTAAATGTTCACGTTACAACAAGCAAATATAACAAATATAAAGTTAATTATAAAGTTAATGTATATAAACACAACCTCACTTTTATCTGTTGTATAGTCTGAGTTCTGGGTAAGGTCATTTTGAAGGCAAAAAAAAAAAAAAGATTCTTCTACTGAAATTATTTTCAACCCATAGATGATCTTGCTTTGATGTATTAAGAGTACTTTTGGTCAAAATGGACTAGTTTTGATTGATCCACATCAAGATGTCTTAGCATATCCCCAAATTTCTGATTATAGATATGGGTCATTCTTTATTACCTACATTAATGGTACCACTATATATTTTGAGAGTTGATTCCACCATCCTGTGGCAATTCCACCATGATCGTGTGACCCTGAAACTTTAAATTTTGCTTAAGATAAAAAGCAAAAGGAAACGGAAACTTTTCTCATAAACCTCCTTTCTCTCCAGAAGTTCGCAATGGCTTAACTACTTTATCAGTACCAAAGCCTCCATTCTACTTCCCAGAATGTGGAAATCATCCCCAATAAAGCTTCAAACAGTACAGCCACATGGGTAAACATAGGCACAGGAAAAAAAAAAAAAAAAAGGAGCAGAGTCACAAAGAGAAAAGCTGATATTTGCTAAAGTTTCAATTAATTCTATTTCTCCTAATACAAGTCTTGTCTTTATCTTACCTCCCTTTCTTGAAAAGTGAATTCATGTTGTAGGTGAGACAGCCTTCTCTCTTCTCATTCATTTGGTACTTTTAATTGAAGAAATGCAGAGTGTTAACATTATCCAGGGAGTAACCCAATTGCCTTTAAAGAAAAGTAGCTAAGATTCCGTTGCTGGGCTTTAAAGGGGAGGTTATACAAATACAAAGGATAACAAGTTGATGTGATAAACACTACTGAGTTTTAAGTATTCCACCATGCATCTTAAGCAATTGTTAACTGGAAAGTAACAGAGGTAGAGAAAGGATGCTCTCTTCATTCTCTCTTGATTGAATGCATGACTTCATTTTTGAGATACTGAGTTTATACCTGGAAAATTCCCTTTATTAGTTCTTTGTCTGGAAAATTGAGAACTTCAGTGGAGAATTTTTGTAGAAAAAAATGCTCGGCTATATAGTTACAAAGAAAAAAATAATGTAAGAAAATACAGTACAAGGCGAGGTATGGTGGCTCATACATATAATTTCAGCACTTTGGGCAGCTGAGGAGGGAGGATCACTTGAGGCCAGAAGTTGGAGACCGGTCTAGGCAACATAGCAAGGCCTCATCTCTACAAAAACATTTTAAAATGAGCTGGGCATGGTGATACTCCCCTGTAGTCCCAGCTACTTGGGAGGCTGAGGTGGGAGCATCACTTGAGACCAGGAGTTTGAGGCTGCAGTGAGCTATGATTGTGCCACTGCACTCCAGCCCGGGTGACAGAGGCCCACTCTCAAAAAA